>NC_053024.1:629984005-630105596 GCF_003073215.2 Triticum urartu | reverse complement strand
GAGAAACCTAAGCTGTCATTTCTTAAAAGTTTGGGGCTGTGACGCTTATGTGGAAAAGTTTCAGGCCGATAAGCTCGAACCCAAAGCGGATAAATGCATCTTCGTAGGACAACCCAAAGACAGTTGGGTATACCTCCTGTCTCAGATTCGAAAGCAATAAGGGATTGTTTCTAGAATCAGGTCCTTTCTCGAGGAAAAGTTTCTCTCAAAAGAATTGAGTGGGAGGATGGTGGAGACTTGATGAGGTTATTGAACCGTCTCTTCAACTAGTGTGTGGCAGGGCACAGGAAGTTGTTCCTGTGTCACCTACACCAATTGAAGTGGAAGCTTATGATATTGATCATGAGACTTTGGATCAAGTCACTCCCAAACCTCGTGGGATGACAAGGATGCGTACTACTTCAGAGTGGTACGTAATCCTGTCTTGGAAGTCATGTTGCTAGACAACAATGAACCTACGAGCTATGGAGAAGCGATGGTGGGCCTAGATTCCGATAAATGGCTTGAGGCCATATAATCCGAGAGAGGATCCATGTATGAAAACAAAGTGTAGACTTTGGAAGAACTACTTGATGGTCGTAAGGATGTTGAGTGTAGATGGATTTTAAAAGGAAGACGGACAATGATGGTAAATGTCACCATTAAGAAAGCTCGACTTGTCGTTAAGATGTTTTCTGACAAGTTCAAGGAGTTGACTACGGTGAGATTTTCTCACTCGTAGCGATGCTAAGAGTATGTTGGAATTATATTAGCGATTACTGCATTATTTATGAAATCTTGCAGATAGGATGTCAAAACATTGTTTCCTCGACGATTTTCTTGAGGAAAGGTTGTATGTGATACAACCGGAAGGTTTTGTCAATCCTGAAAGATGCTAATAAGTATGCAAAGCTCCAACAATCCTTCTAAGGACTGGAGTAAGCATCTCGGAGTTGGAATGTATGCTTTGATGAGATGATCAAAGATTTTGGGTGTATACAAAGTTTATGAGAAACTTGTATTTCCAAAGAAGTGAGTGGGAGCACTATAGAATTTCTGATGAATATGTTGTTAACATGTTGTTGATCGGAAATGATGTAGAATTTCTAGAAAGCATATAGGGTTATTTGGAAAGTGTTTTTCAATGGAAAGCCTGGATTAAGCTACTTGAGCATTGAGCATCAAGATCTATAAGGATAGATCAAAACGCTTAACAGTACTTTCAAAATGAGCACATGCCTTGATGTGATCTTGAAGGTGTTCAAGATGGATCAGTCAAAGAAGGAGTTCTTGCTTGAGTTGTAAGGTATGAAGTTAAGACTTAAAGCTTGACCACGGCAGAATAGAGAGAAAAGGACGAAGGTCATCCCCTATGCTTAAGACATAGGCTCTACAGTATGCTATGCTGTGTACCGCACCTGAAGTGTGCCTTGCCATGAGTCAGTCAAGGGGTACCAGAGTGATCCAAGAATGGATCACAGGACAGCGGTCAAAGTTATCCTTAGTAACTAGTGGACTAAGGAATTTTCTCGATTATGGAGGTGGTAAAAGAGTTTGTCGTAAAGGGTTACGTCGATGCAAGCTTAACACCTATCCGGATAGCTCTGAGTAGAGATGCCGGATACGTATAATGGAGCAACAATTTAGAATAGCTCCAAGTAGAACAGTTATTTGGATTAGCTCCAAATAGAACATGGTAGCTACATCTAGTAGATGACATAGAGATTTGTAAAGCACACACGAATCTGAAAGGTTCAGACCCGTTGACTAAAACCTCTCTTACAAGCAACATGATCAAACCTAGAACTCATTGAGTGTTAATCACATAGTGATGTGAACTAGACTACTGACTCTAGTAAACTCTTGGGTGTTAGTCACATGGCGATGTGAACTAGATTATTGACTCTAGTGCAAGTGGGAGACTGTTGGAAATATGCCCTAGAGGCAATAATAAATTGGTTATTATTATATTTCCTTGTTCATGATAATCGTTTATTATCCATGCTATAATTGTATTGATAGGAAACTCAGATACATGTGTGGATACATAGACAACACCATGTCCCTAGTAAGCCTCTAGTTGACTAGCTCGTTGATCAATAGATGGTTACGGTTTCCTAACCATGGACATTGGATGTCGTTGATAACGGGATCACATCATTAGGAGAATGATGTGATGGACAAGACCCAATCCTAAGCATAGCACAAAGATCATGTAGTTCGTATGCTAAAGCTTTTCTAATGTCAAGTATCATTTCCTTAGACCATGAGATTGTGCAACCCCCGGATACCGTAGGAATGCTTTGGGTGTATCAAACGTCACAACCTAACTGGGTGACTATAAAGGTGCATTACAGGTATCTCCAAAAGTGTCTGTTGGGTTGGCACGAATCGAGACTGGGATTTGTCACTCCGTGTAAGCGGAGAGGTATCTCTGGGCCCACTCGGTAGGACATCATCATATGCGCAATGTGACCAAGGAGTTGATCACAGGATGATGTGTTACGGAACGAGTAAAGAGACTTGCCGGTAACGAGATTGAACAAGGTATCGGTATACCGACGATCGAATCTCGGGCAAGTACAATACCGCTAGACAAAGGGAATTGTATACGGGATTGATTAAGTCCTTGACATCGTGGTTCATCCGATGAGATCATCATGGAACATGTGGGAGCCAACATGGGTATCCAGATCCTGCTGTTGGTTATTGACCGGAGAACGTCTCGGTCATGTCTGCATGTCTCCCGAACCCGTAGGGTCTACACACTTAAGGTTCGGTGACGCTAGGGTTGTAGAGATATTAGTATGCGGTAACCCAAATGTTGTTCGGAGTCCCGGATGAGATCCCGGACATCACGAGGAGTTCCGGAATGGTCCGGAGGTAAAGAATTATATATAGGAAGTGCTATTTCGGCCATCGGGACAAGTTTCGGGGTCACCGGTATTGTACCGGGACCACCGGAAGGGTCCCGGGGGTCCACCGGGTGGGGCCACCTGCCCCGGGGGGCCACATGGGCTGTAGGGGGTGTGCCTTGGCCTATATGGGCCAAGGGCACCAGCCCCAAGAGGCCCATGCGCCAAGAGAAGAGAAAAAGGGGAGAGTCCTAAAGGGGGAAGGCACCTCCGAGGTGCCTTGGGGAGGATGGACTCCCCCCCCTTGGCCGCACCCTTCCTTGGAGGAAGGGGCAAGGGCTGCACCTCCCCCTCTCCCTTGGCCCTATATATAGTGGGGAAAAGGAGGAGCAAACCAATCTAAGGCCTGGCGCCTCCCTCTCCCTCTCGTGACACATCTACCTCCTCCCGCAGCGCTTAGCGAAG
Organism: Triticum urartu; assembly: GCF_003073215.2. NCBI lineage: Eukaryota > Viridiplantae > Streptophyta > Magnoliopsida > Poales > Poaceae > Triticum > Triticum urartu. Next base: position 630,102,297 of record NC_053024.1, on the reverse strand, counting down.
CCCTGTTGGAATCCCGCTACTTCCACCACGCCGTCGTGCTGCTGGATCTCCATCAACCTCTCCCTCTCTCGTTGCTGGATCAAGGCATGGGAGACGTCACCGGGCTGTACGTGTGTTGAACGCGGAGGTGACGTGCGTTCGGCACTTGATCATCGGTGATTTGAATCACGACGAGTACGACTTCATCAACCCGGTTCACTTGAACGCTTCCGCTTAGCGATCTACAAGGGTATGTAGATGCACTCTCTTTCCCCTCGTTGCTGGTTTCTCCATAGATAGATCTTGGTGATACGTAGGAAAATTTTGAATTTCTGCTACGTTCCCCAACACCTACACCATCCACTACCAGCCCCGCACTGCCATCAAGTCACGAGCACTGGCCGACTTCCTCGTCGACTGGGCCGAGACCCAGTACCTACCTCCAGCGCCTGACTCCACCCATTGGCGAATGCATTTCGACGGCTCCAAGATGCGCACTGGCTTGGGAGCCGGCGTCATCCTCACCTCTCCTAAAGGCGACAAGCTCCAATACGCACTGCAAATCCATTTTGCCGCCTCCAACAATGTCGCCGAGTACGAGGTGCTCATTCACGGGCTCCGACTTGCCAAAGAACTTGGCATTCGCCGGATCTTGTGTTATGGCGACTCGGACTTAGTGGTCCAACAGTCATCTGGCGACTGGGACGCCAAAGATGCAAACATGGCGAGTTACCGTTTCCTCGTGCAGCAACTTAGTGGGTATTTCGAGGGGTGTGAATTCCTCCATGTGCCAAGAAACGACAACGACCAAGCAGACGCCTTGGCACGAATCGACTCTACCCGCCAAGCAATACCATCCGGTGTTGCCCTTCAATGCCTCCTCAAGCCGTCTGTCAAGCCTTCACCAGAATCAGACTCCATCTTTGTACCGGCTCCCCCCGAGGAGGTCGGATCCGACTCCAGAGCCCCGACAGACGGTACGGGGATTTTGGCAGACGACTCCAAAGCCAGCACAGTCGAGGCCGGCCCAGGGACCACAGTACCCGGCCCGGGGACTGCGGCGGCGGACTCGAAGACTCCAGAACTCGACCCAAGGGCCGCTCCAGTAAGCCTGTGGACTTCATTAACCCAACAAGCGGTTGTTGACTCCAACCTGCCGCCTCCCAGCCCAACCGCCCTCGTCCAAGTCGCAGTTCTGGCAGTCGAAGAAATAGCAGCACCCTCATGGGCCCAGCCCATCCTCAAATTCCTGGTGAGCAAAGAGCTGCCGACTGATGAGACCTTAGCTCGGCAAGTACAACGCCGGGCGGCAGCCTACACCATAGTCAACAGAGAGCTGGTCAGGCGCAGCGTCACTGGTGTCTACCAGCGCTGCGTAGAGCCAGAGCAAGGCCAAGCAATTCTCGAAGACATCCATTAAGGCGAGTGTGGCCACCATGCGGCTTCAAGAGCACTCGTCGCAAAAGCCTTTCGACATGGTTTCTTCTGGCCGACTGCCTTAGAAGAGGCCAAGGAATTGGTCCAAAAACGCAAAGGGTGCCAGAAGTTCAGTTCCAAGCCGCACCAGCCGGCTTCTGCACTCAAGACCATCCCCATTGCCTGGCCTTTTGCAGTTTGGGGTCTAGACATGGTGGGACCATTCAAGACAGCACGAGGTGGCTTAACTCACTTACTCGTCGCAGTGGACAAGTTCACCAAGTGGATAGAAGCAAAGCCAATCAAGAAGCTGAACGGTCCGACTGCCGTAACTTTCATCTCCGATATCACAACTCGGTATGGCATACCACACAACATCATCACCGACAACGCCACAAATTTTGCCAAAGGCGCCTTGGCCCGTTTCTGCGCAACACAGGGCATCCGACTGGACCTAGCATCTGTCGCCCACCCACAGTCAAACGGCCAGGTGGAGCGAGCAAACGGCCTCATCCTGTCTGGCATCAAACCCCGGCTGATCGAGCCTCTGGAGCGCTCGGCTGGCTGCTGGCTCGATGAGCTACCAGCCGTCCTCTGGAGTCTGCGCACGACTCCAAACAAGTCAATCGGCTTCACGCCTTTCTTCCTCGTCTACGGTGCCAAAGCCGTCATCCCAACGAACATAGAGTTCGACTCCCCATGAGTCACCATGTACACCGAGGAGGAAGCAGAAGAAGCACGACAAGACGGCGTCGATCTGCTGGAAGAGGGCCGGCTGTTGGCACTCAGCAGGTCCAGCATCTACCAGCAGAGCATGCGCCGATACCACAACAGGAAGGTCAAGTCAAGATCTTTCCAAGAAGGCAACCTTGTGCTCCGGCTGATCCAACGAATGGCCGGCCAGCACAAGCTGTCGGCGCCTTGGGAAGGCCCTTCCATCATCAGCAAAGTACTGGGCAACGACTCCTACTACCTGATTGACGCTCAGAAGCCCCGAGCACGCAAGAGGGACGACTCCGGCAAGGACACAGAGCGGCCATGGAATCCAAATCTCCTCCGAAGATTTTACAGTTGATGCAGTATGTACCATGCTACCTTTTGTATTAAAGTACCAAGACTTCAGGCCCCCGAGACAAGCTCGGGGACTGCCCTCTTTTGTCTGTATGATACAAATTATGCCTACAGGTATGTTACTCTTTGTTATGCCGTTTGGCACCGGGCTCGACAAGTCGGCCCAGGGACTTGCCGCCTTGCACTATGAAATGCTTCCTGCAGCCGGACAAGTAGTGTGTAAACGCCTAAACCATCTCCTGTCAGAAGCCGTAGCTCGCAGTGCGACTGTACGGTGGGCAGCAGTAAGGTAGAATGGGCGTTCGCATGAAAAATGGCTAAGGACTCAAAGCATAAAGCATAGTTCAAGACGGCTTCCAGCCTTTTTGCAAACCGACTCTCGAGTAGTCGGATTGCCGCCTTCTATTCAACTTGCTCAAAAACTCTTAAAAACGGCTAAGTACTTGCCTTCCCAAAGTAGCCAAGCATTTGATCCAGCGGCAGTCCGCAGAGCGGCTGTCCGATTGGCAAGGCAGGCAACTAAGAGAAAGCGGCATAGGGAAAAAGACAAAAGAGCAATGAGCAAGAAAAGATAGAACTCGGATAAATATATTTACATAACATAGGCCATTGGCCGAATCTTCGAGCAGAAGTTCAAAATACACCCCGCGGGTGGAATTGTGCGAATTAACAAGTTCTTCAAAGACTACTAAAGCAGATAAAATAAAGATAAGGCGGCAGCTTAGGAAGCAGCAGACGGATTCGGAGGGTCAGAGGAGGCGGCAGCGTCAGTCGTCGGGGCGGCCGGCTGGGTAGTCTCGGCTTGATCGCCTCTGGCGGCAGTCGGCTCAGTCGCACGCGGCTCGTTGCTGGAGGCGCGGTCGAGCTGAGGCTGGCCGTCTGCTCCGTCTTCTGGCGCCTCCGTCTCGCCTCCGTCCTCCGCCTCGCCTTCCTCCTCAACGCTGGAGCCAATCACCTCCGCCGAGTCTTCGCCGTAGTCTGGGTTCATCCCAAACCACTCCGGCGGTACCTCCTCGCCGTCTTCAGACCGCTCGGGGACAAAGATGCTGGTGTAGGTGTACTCCGCGATCGCCGCAACACGCTTGAAGAGGGCATCTTCCACAGCTGGCAGCTCCGGCTGGGCCTCTGACCGAAGTGTGGCCAGCCGGTCTAGATCCATCCCCGGATACCACGCCTTGACGAACTCCAAGGCCCGGCGCGCTCCAGCTCAGGCCGAAGAACCCTTCCAGGCCTCAAGACGACTAGCCGCGACCTCTAGCCAGTCGGCTGTCAGGCTGGGGGTGCGCGGAGCCTGCATGTCCGGCCACAGGGCGGCAATCGCCTGGGCACCGACGCGCTGAAGCTGGCGCAGCATCCGGTGAGTCGGGCGAAGGCGAGCCTCGATGCTCAGGATGTGCTCGTCAAGGGTTCGGGGGCGTCGGCGGCGATCTCTGCGCCCTCCGCCCTCTGACCTTCACGGTCAGCCTCAATGGCTTGGATGGTGGCCTGCGAGTGCCTAGGAAAGAAGTCTGCCAAGACGGAAGAAACGAAGAAGCAAGTCAAAAACCAGAAGTCGGCACAACTTATAATCGGCAGCTCGAAGAAAGTAAAGAAACTCACCATCAACGATGTCTTCAATCTCATGGAAGCCGGAGGCCAGCATCGCCTCCTTGTCATACTAGGAGGAGCGCTCACTCGCGAACTCGGCCAGGAGGGCGGTTTCCGTCTCTTCCGCCTCCCTCTGCGTCTTCACAAGCAGCTCCCTCTGCTCTGCCAATTGAGTGGCCAGCAGATCGCGCTCTGTGGCGAGTTGCTGCACTCCTCCCCTTTGCACGCAATGCGGAATTGGCTTCACTCAGCTGCTGTTGAAGAGCAGCGTTGGCTCCTGAAAAGAAGGAAGAAAGAAGGCGTTAAGTCATCAATAAAGAAGGTCGCCGGGGAGATCCGGCCCGACTACTCAGCAGTCGGCCCGAATCTCGGGGACAACAGCCCGTGGGTGCGCCAGCGCGCCCCCGCAAAGAAGAAAAAGGACTTACTCCGGCTCTCCGACAAATCGGCAGTCCGCTTGCCCAGCTCTTCAACGTTACGGTTGAAGGCAGTAACACGGAGGTTGTGGTAATCCTGCGACAAGCGTTTCAGACAAAAAGTTAATACCCATAGTTCATCAATTGGAGTTCCGGGCCGCCTGCTCAGCAGCCAGCCCGAAACTCAGGGACTACACCCAGTGGGTGCGCTGGCGCGCCCCCACGGAGAGGAACAAGAAAACAAGGACCAAAGGAAAAAACATACCCGGACGGCTGCCCGCGATGCCAGGTACGCCTTGGTGCAATTCTGGAGAGCGTCACCCTCAGCACGAAGCTTTGCCTGGACATCCAGAAGTGCTTGGTTCAGCGGCCCTGTGCCGCCTCCTCGCACCCACCCAAGGGGCGTGGCGCTCGTCGCTTCGGCGTCTGGGATCGCCGAGCTGGCGGTGCCGGCCTCCAAGGGGTGGGGTGCCGAAGTCACCTTCTCCAGACGGTGGCGTGTTGGTGAGCCGACTTGGAGGAGTAGCCTCGCCACGGCCTCGTCTTCGGTCGGCGGCACCAGAGGGTCCGCTGGCTGTTTGCCTTGCGGGCTCCCAGACGGCGGCGAAGGCGGAACGATCACGTTCCGGCGTACAGGAGTCGTCGCCTTCCCTCTCCATGACGGGGTTCTCGCCGTCAGCTTCCCCAGTCTGCCCCGTGAACTCCGGAGGCGGCGGCGCAGAGTTCAGCGGGGTGACGAACACCGCCGATTGGCGGCGCGCGGCTTCCTTAGCATGCCGCTTCGTCGTGGCGACGGCTTCGGCCTCCGCCAGTTTCTTCTTGGCGGAGGCCTCCGCCCTATTGGCCTCCGCCTTCGCCAGGTGAGCGGCCTCTTCTTCGTTGCGCTTCTCCTACGCATTTCACTCTGTTGCCTCCCGGAGGTCAGCAGCAGGGTCAATCCGCCGAGTGGTGGCGGACGTCTCTGCTGACCCCATGACGGAGGCGGCGGTGACCCTCTCAAGAGTAAGGGGAGCCCTGAAGAAAGGGGAGCAAGCAAAAGACTCAGACAAAGCCACAAAGAAATAATAAAGCGTTGAGACAGAATACTCACGCGGAGACCAGCGGCGGCTTCTTCACTTCCTTACGAAAGCGGATGGCTTTCGTAGCTGCCTCGTCCCGCCAGGTCACCGCGGCCGAACCCTTGGGTTTTTTCGGCCGACTGCCGAACAAAGTCGGCATGGACCTACGCTTCTTCCTGCCGCCCGGAGTGCCCGGTGCGGCAGAAGACCCCGCGCCAGGCTGGCTGGCTCCTGGCCGATGGCGGGGAGCGAATGCCCCCTCGGCATCGTCGTCAGGCCAGTCGGCGAAAGTGGCCGAAGGCCTGGAGCCGCCTGCTGCTCCTCCTCCTCCCTCGGCGTCGTCCTCCAGAGCCGCCGCCCCCAGGTCAGGGTCGTCGACGTCGCTCTCCGCCCGGTCGGCAAGGAACTTGCGGGCCGGCCCCGAGGTGCCGGCTGGTGGATGGAGGAGGGGATTCTGACCAAAGCCGACTGGTCAAAACAAACTCGGCAAGAAAGAAGACAATCCAAAGAAAGAAAGAAAAGGCAACTCACCACGGGCGGGGGGTTGGCGCGGGAGTACGACTCCTTGCCGAACCGCCGATCCTCCAGGAGCTTGCTGTCCGAGAAGTAGTTCACCATGTAGGCCACCTCCTCGTGAGGCATGTCCTTGGTGCACATCCAACTCGGATCATGGCGCCCGCTCATTTGGCATATCATGTGGGGGCGACCTTGGAGTGGGAGAACTCTGCGCGCCACGAAGGCGGCCAGCAGGTCTAGACCAGTCAAGCCCTCCGACTGCGTCAGCACTCAGAGTCGCACGACGGCGCCGTCTCCCACAGGCGTCAGCGACTTGGCCCGGTACGACCAGTTGGGCAGCCTCCCAGCCGGCGGCCCGGCTTTGAAAGCCGGCAGGTTGACCCAGTCGCCCCTCGTGGAGACGCTCCTGATGTAGAAGTACGATCTCTGCCACATCTTCACCGACTTAATCAGCGAGATGGTGGGGAAGGGGTTGTCGGCCCCCAACCTTTGCACGGCGATAAAAGCGCCGCATTGAGCCGGCAGGCCTGCAGCCTGGGTGCCGAGCTTGGAGAAGAAGAACTCCCCCCAGAGCTCGAGGGTGGGGAGGACTCCGAGGAAGCCTTCGCACAAGGCCACGAAGGCGGACAGCAGCACCACCGTGTTGGGGGTGAGGTGGTGCGGCTGGAGGCCGTAGAACTCCAGGAAGGATCGGAAGAAACTGCTCGCCGGTAGCCCCAACCCGCGCAAGCACTGTGAGCGGAAGATGACCCACTCACCGGCAGCCCCAACCCGCGCAAGTAGTGCGAGCGGAAGATGACCCGCTCGCCCTCCTGCGGCGTGGAGGAAATCTCCCCCTTTGGTGCAAGACGCACCCGCACGTGATCCTCGCTGGGGAGCCGACGAGTCTTGCGGAGGAATTCGATGTGGTCGTCTTGAACTTCGGAGCCGTCCCAAGTGCCGGAGCGCACCGGGGGAGGCGCGGCGGCAAAGGAAGAATTCATCAAGAGCTGATCGCCGCGGTGTTCGTCGGAGCTTGGGCGTGCGGCGGAGCGAAGAAGAAGAAGGAGGAGGAGAGCGAGGAGCAGTAAGAAGGAGGAGAGCGAGGAGTAGTGGGAAGGAGGGGCGCGCGTGCCCCCCTCTTTCCCCTACTTATAGCCTCGTGGGCTGCGAAGCCAAGGGGGCGGTCGTGGGATTCACTGCACCCACGGCCCCATGACCCCCACGTTCCACGACAAAGTTACTGCGCGCAGTAACTCCATGGGAATCCCAACCGTCCGCCGGGGCCGCAACGGATCTGCTCAGGCGCCGAGGCGCGGTAGTGGCGGGCCCTACCTATGGGCCTGTCCCGTCGCGCGCGTAGGCTGGCAGAATGGCCCAGCCACGTGTCATCGCATGACAGGCCTAGAACGGGCGGCGGCCTGGAGGCTTAGCTAGCACGCTACTTGGATCCCGCCGCGACGTTCGAAATGTTGTGCGAGTCAGAATTGGGCGAGTCCGACTCCTTCTAGTCGGCCCGGCAGAAGTCAATCAAAGACCATGTGTTGAGCACCCGAAAGAGAAACTGCTGAGGCTTCTCGGCCAATCGTCCGTGGCGCCTCACCAGCTTCGGGGACTACTGTCGGAGTAATGGGCCACGGGTAGGCCAACCCGAGCCCTAGAACCTTTCAATACATCGGGGCAGGCTGCGGCCCTCAAGACCCCAGGGCGAAGAGCCGCCTTCTAAGGAGCCGACGGCAAGACGGCCGACTGACCACTCACAGCCGAGTCCCAAGGACGACTATGGGGTAAGCCGACTCCTGACTGACGACTTCCCGAGAAGCCGGCTTTGGGGAGTCGGCCTGCGACTCCAACAAACCCCACGACCTCATCAAGAGGGACGGGGCCGGGGAGTGGCTACAGTAAAGCCCACTCCCGCCCCTTACCAAGGGCAGGCATGGCCACATCACGCCGTACCCCGGAAGATCTCCGTGCGGCGTGGCACTGTTGCCATGCCGGCCCTGACATCAGCACTACAGGATCGAATACTGCACCCACGACGGCTTGTCTGTACGGATCAGAGGCAGCGGGTCCCACCAGTCAGTGAGACCCCAGGAAACAGCAGGAGGACCACCAGTCGGACCCGTTGGAGCCGGCCCCGGGGAGTCGGCCGAACCCTCCCCCGGGGCCCACACGCCATTAATCAAGATGTGATGGAGAGTGGCAATAGTGATCGCCCGCCAGGCGGCGGGGCTGTTGCCACGACCCCATGATCAAGCCCGCGTCATCAGAAATGCGGCTACAGTAATCAGCAGCCGGCAAGACCCGCCCGCGGCGGATGCGGCCTGTCGGCTCCGTACTAGGCCAGTCGGCGGGGCCCACCAGTCGGCGGAGAAGACGGAGGCCAGAGGCACTGACGGCTGGGCCCGCATCCAGCCGGATTACCATAGTACCCCTGGGGGTAGGCCTATATAAACCCCCCAGGGCACCCATGCAAAGGGTTGGAACCCATTAGCTCTAGACCAGATCATATAGGAGGGAGAGAGCTAGCCCTGCCCTCTCCTACCTCCAGGAAACAGCTCAAGGAGCGATCGTGTAAGCACTTTGCCATAGTGATCATGCGGAGACCCCGCAGAGCAGCAGTAGGGGTATTATCTCCCCGGAGAGCCCTGAAGCTGGGTAAGATTCGCCGGCGTGCATGTCTTCGCCTCATCCCGTTTCCAGGCACCGGCGACGTTCTACTCGCCCCCACCATGATAAGCCATCCTTTGGCATATGTCGCACCAAACCCCCGACACTGCATGTTATCAACAAGTGGAAAATGTGTTCCGTACGAAAAATAGTATGCGCTACGTACGATACGGGGCACTAAAGGATCGAACCGTGCAACTACTTCCAAAACATTGTGTTTGTCGTTCTAACAACACATTTATTCAACCAACAGACAAAATATACTACTGATTGTACATTGAAAACAGCAGCAGCAGCAACCAGGGCTGGGGGTGCAACAGAAGCAGTAAGCAGACCAGAAGAGTGAAGACCTCCACGAGCATCCACGAGCATCCAGCTGCCGCGACCGTCGACGAGCACCATCCAAGACGTGTTCATGCCGACCAAGTACATACTGTTAATGTAGTTGAGGCTAACGGGGATCGGATCGCAGTCAAGGGGGTTGATGCTCGCCACCCTACGATCATTATGCTGCGTGACACGCCGTTTCTGAAGATAAGGCGGCATCAGCAAGCAAAGAGCTAGCTTAAAAAGCTCCGGCCTGAGGCCTTTGAGTAAACCGTACAGCCCCGACGAGCACGCGACGAGCGACATGGTACTGAGATTGTCCACACGCAAAACAATGAGCTTGATTACCTCTGTGGGGAGCGAATTCCAGCCACTCTTTCGGCTGATGCTGCTCGGTTTTGCCATTGTTAGTGCTTGGGTTTCGGACAAGGGGGGTATGCGCCTTAGCGGGGATGGAAGATTGGACGAGATTATGTGCGGACAAAGATGGAGAAGCAAATATGTGCCGCGGGAAGTGGACAGGTGATGATGACTACAGCACGCCGCTTGACTTACGAGACACATACCAGCAGCGTAGGGTCATGTCGATGCCAGACAACTTGCTTGAGTGATCACAGTACTGGTACCCCCTACAGTGCTATGCCCTCACTTGCTTGAGTAGAGTAGTAGAGTAGGACTCTGCTCTACTACTAGCACCGGAGGAGTAGTATATTCTAATCTAAAATAGTTACAAACTTCAATGCCCGAGCGTGGAACGACTACGAACCATGCTCAAAGACCGTGTCTACGTGGTGTTTAGACATGGGCGACAACCTGAACGCCAACGATGCTGCTCCCGTTGCACCATATGTGTTTCTGTCCTTCCTGTTCGAAATCATGGTAGAATTCATGATTTATTTTGTGCTTATTCAGATTAAATCTCGTAGTAACTTGCTCATATATACAACTGGCACAACGTCCCCTACAGCCACTCGCATTTCATGGACGGCCTGGTCGATGCCTCCAAGGAGCCCTTCGTCCACTGCTATGGGGGCTGACGCTGTTTTGTGGCTCGCCGGCGGACATGGTGCATCACCTCACGGATGCGTGCAACGGTCACTACTGGCCCTTGGCGGAGAACATCAAGTACGAGACGTGCTACCCATTCACCATGCCGGAGTCGCTGGAGGATCATCGCCGCCTGCTAGTCTCAGAGGAGGACAACAATGTCTTCCTCTTGATCGTGGGCACCGGCGAGGCCCGCGCAGGCCACCGCCCTGACTCTGTAATGTGCGTCAGGGGCGACTCCGCTGACGCTGACACTGACACGAGGCCGATGTACGGGTGCGTGGTCAGTGTTACTACCCCTCCGGGACGCGTGGGCGGCGACACCGGCCTCATCGAACGGACTTGGACTCTGGGGAGCTGGGACTATCCCGCCAATGTGGACTTGGAAAACCCATGGCATCGCATTATCAAGTTAAATGTTGATCATTAGTCTTCGCTCAATGTAATCCGATGTCTAAGCATGTGGAAACTTCCATGCAGGATCTTGCTCTATTGGAGTATCGCGCATGAATAAAAGTGTATCCGTTTATGGTTTAGTCTAGAATCTTCCATGTATGAATTTTTACTACAGTACTGGTGAAAGACTTATGATGAACCATCTCTTACATCTCCTCTGCCCGCTTGCAAGTCATCCTGATTTAATCCCTCAGTCTAGGTGTATAAGGGCATGGTCAATATTACTTAATAGTATAGCCAACTGTTGACTATAAGAAAGTGCCATGTCATCTGTAGCCAACATGTATAACAATCGATACTCAAAAACTAATTCTTAAAGATCATTTCTTGCAAAGCACAATAAATGTTATTTCTTCACAAGTTTTGGATGCAAGTTTTGGGCACCTTACTACTATAGAGTAGTACGACCAAAAATTGAACTAACATTTTATATAGTACGATAAATGCTGATGCATGTCACCTAAAATTATATCATTCAAAACTATGTTCAAATATGAATCCAGCGATATAGTTTTTGTTGACATGCACTAACATTTTGTTAGTTAAATCTTTAGTCAAATTCAATGGGGGACTAATAAACCACGACCGATGTAGTACAAGTGTAGGGGGCGGCGCTGCACGGGAGTGTCACCTCTCACCCCGCTCGTGGTGCGGCAGTAAAGCCGTCATATCACAAAACCCAACCACTCCCAGTAATAAGTAGCCTGGTAAAATAAACGGACAAGCAACCATCACATCCCTTCGTCTTTTTTGCATTTCATCTCTCTGCATTTACTTTCTCCGATTCATCTCGCACACTTGATCCCTAGCTACTACTCCTAGGGCCAGTTCTTTTGGCGGCTTCCCCAGCTTTTCCCACAAGACTAGTCACAGTGGAGAGTAACAATAAGGCGCCTCACTCATTTATTTGGGCTTCTAAACTACTACTCTGTCCTGGTTTATTCCTCACCATTGTAATTTGTGCTAAATTTTGACCAAAGATTTAACTGGTTTATTCCTCACCATTGTAATCCCTCCGTCTAGGTGTGTAAGTCATCTTACGAAAACCAAATAATCCCAAAACACTTAGGCACGGTGCATTAACTTCTACCTCGTTTCTTGTTTCTTGACATATCAAGCAATAAGAGATAAAGACTGTGCATGCTTTTAATGACTTGAGATATCAAACACGACATGCAGTGGTTAGTTCATTGCATGCAATACTATTAATTAGCAAATAAACATTAATGTTTCTCGTTTTCTCCTCCTCATTGGTCACGGTGCACAACCTAAGATGACTTACTCACCTAGACGGATGGAGTAGTGCATGTGACATGCACTAACATTTCATTAGTTAAATTTATGATCAAAATTTGACACAGATTACAATGGGGACCAATAAACCCGGACGGATGTAGTAGTTATGGGATTACTAATCTAGAAGCCTAAAAGAACTGGCCCGTGGTACTCCAACTAGTAGTAGTACTCAAGTTGGAATTCCAATTGCACGGCACAACTTGTTAGGCAAAAAATTTGATACAGGGTGTAGGAAGCGGTTTGGGAATTTGCATGCCTTTCCAACCAGTGAGATACTCCGTACAAAGTACGACAGAGAAATAACCACAGAGAAGGAAGCTAAAAGTAAACAATCAAACGAGCATTTTTGCATTGAATCGTTTCACAAGCTTGACTAGTGCTGTTTTTCTACTTTTACAAAAACCGCATCGTAATGTTAAAATGTGCATTTGCACGTACTCCCTCCGTCCGGGTTTATTAGGCCTAAAGACAACTTCTCTTAGACTAAGACACATAGTAATTTGCTCACATTAATTCTTCCATTCCACTCCCAATGCACTCTCTCACATGCATGCAGCCAATGAAAAAGCACACATGAAGTGTATTAACTTTTCAGCCATGGCACCAACAACAATAGCTTTCAATACAACCAATGAAATGGTTGCATGCATGCACCTTTCCAACGCGGGGCCTTATAAAAGGGGACATGCTTGTGATGCTGAGAGGCCTAATAAACCCGGACGGAGGGAGTACATAAGTAATAGTAGTACTCCCTCCATCTAGGTGTATAAGTCTTCCCTCCTTCTTGGTCACGGTGCACAACCAAAGATGACTTATTGACCTGGACGAAGGGAGTAGCACAGTCTGCAAGCATATATCGAGAGGGACGTGTAGTGCGATAGTATATAGTAAAGTTTGTGCTATATGCACGTACTTGCAAAATGCGTACGAATACACAAGGTTTCCAAACTTTCCCTTTTACATACTTAATTAAGGACGCTAAAAATTCCTGAATGTTCGGGATTTATCATTTGCATCCCAAAACTAATGATATCTCCTTACGAAACAAAAATTATACCCCTCCTAAAATCCACGACGCTATCAGGAGTGCTTGCGGCGTGCCACGAGTGGCCTGGTGCGCGGCCGTTTCCCAGCGCGCCGACACAACGCCTCTTCCTCAGCCTCACAACTCGCGAGGTGCTGATTGGCGGCTTGCCGGCGGGCGAGCGCGATCTCACTGGTGTGGTGATTCGGCGCCAACAGGTACTCCTCCTTGCTGGAAGCGTGCACCCGGTCCACGTACCGCCAAGCGTAGATGAGGTGCTTGGGCCCGACTACACTCAAGGCATCGGCATGGGCATTCTCCGCCACCCTCACGGCCCTCGCACGAGCCTTCTGCCAAAGAGCCAATTGCCTGACTCTCTCGGATGCGACATAGGCCTCCCAGGAAACTTGTTCTGCGGTGTGCTTCTCTTCCTCGGCCTTCTTCTCCGCCTCTATTTTGGCACGCTCTGCTGGAGGCAAAGCCTCCCACAAGGCGACATCCATTTCTTTCCAAAGCTCCTCAAGGATGGGGGGCTCGGCGGGCGGCGCGACGTTCTCCTCATAGCGGGGAGCCGACGCGTCCTCCGACGCGCGTGCTGGCGAGATTGGGAACGCCGACGCGTCGCAGCGAGGAGCGGAATGCCGATGCGTCCTCCTCGACTAGTGGCGGCGAGGAACGGAACGGTGACGCGTCGCGTCGCGGCAAGGAGCGGAACACCGATGCGTCCTCCTCGACTAGTGGCGGCGAGGAACGGAATGGCGACGTGTCGCGTAGCAGCGAGGAGCGGAACACCGACGCGTCCTCCTCGACTAGTGGCGGTGTGGAATGGAACGGCGATGCATGACCGTCCGCGCGGTGCTGCGAGGGGTTCCTGGGGCTTGGGAGGGGCGATGCCACGGTGGTCGACGTGAGAGGGAGGGGGAGGAGATAGCGATGAACGTGAACGTGAGGGGGAGGAGATAGCGATGTCGTGGGAGGCGCAGTATTTATAGGGAGCAGTGGCACACCTACGTAAGATATGGACTGAGCTAAGAAACAGCTACGTGTTGGGCCCATATGTCAGTGACCCAATGCACCTGCAGTTAAGAAACAACTACGTGGGCATATTTGTTGGAGTAAATTACGGGGGAGCGAAGGGGTGGAAATATTGCTGGTCACAACGGATTGGACGAGCGTGGGGGGAGGAGAGTCATGAATGCAGATTAAATTAACCCCGCTAAAAAACGATATTTTAAATGTGGCTACTCGACCTGTGGCAACTGGCGAGCCACCGTGCTCCAAGTCGTTCACCTGTGGTCCCGACCATCAACTCCTACGGATCAAATTATCACGCGAGCTGACTATTCATACAAAGGTGCTCCACCACATACCCGGAACCCGCGAATGCAGCAATCGTGCACCTAGGGTTTTAGGGTTTATTTGTTAACGTCGCCTTTACGTAACACTCATGTGTGCGATACGGCGACAGGCCGACTGCGTGCGTGCGCCTCTTCTCTTCATATATGTACTCCACCGTTTGTCTGGTGTCCAAAAAATTATAATAACTACTAGCAATGTGCCAATGCATTGCCACATGATCAAAGTAGATTAATACATATTCACCGATTTGATAGAAAAAAAGTCTAGTTTTGAAATACGTATATCACTAAAAATAATTTATGTTTCACTTAAAATATATTCCTTTGGCGGTTTTGATGAGATAAGGGAGGAATGTTGTTGGTTTCAAGATTGGAGAAGTGGTATATGTCTAATTTCTACTCTTACTAGCAAGATGCCCGTGCATTGCACGGAACATCAAGATCTTGTGGGAGAAAAGGATGAACGAGGGAAGGCCTTATCTGCAAATGTGGTGAAGAATGCGGGTAAATTGCCATATTTTCCTTCCTATCCGTCAGATATAAATCAGACGACCTACATTGCAGGATGGCAGGCCCACCATCATCACCAACTCTATTTTTTATCCCTACTCTTATAAAAAGCATTGTCGGTGATGATCGTGTGACTGCCATCCTGCAATATAGGCCGTCCAATCTATATCTGACGGATAGGAAGGAAACTATGGCAATTTTGCAAAAAGATACCCACACGCCTCTCCACATTTGCAAATAAGGCCTTCCCTCGTTCATCCTTTTCCCCCACAAGATAAACTACTCATACAAATGCATCTTGATGTTCTGTGCAACGCATGGGCATCTTGCTAGTTGTTACAAAAAGACCATGTGTGTGTGAGAGAGAGGGACAGTGGAGGAGGACGGAGTGCATGTGTGAAAAAGACACAAGGAGTGTGTGTGCGATAGGTGTCAGCTTAAAATGAGGCGATAGTGTGTGTGTGCACGATCGAGAGGGCGTGTCTCAAGAAGGGAAGAAAAATCTACATCGATACCAGGAGCGGGAGAGAGACATGTATGCGATGGTGGAAGCACGAGTGTGCGGGTGTATAAACCTATCTAGAGGCTAGCTAGTCGATAAATGTTTGGGAGAGAAATACGAGTCGGGGTGCGAAAGCGAGAGTTTTGTGTGTGTGTGAGAGAGACGGTAGTCGGGAAGGGGAGTGGAAGAAGGACTTGTGTGTGTGTGTCTGTGTGAGAGAGAGAGGAGACAGTAGTCGGGGTTGTCTGATCGGTAAACAAATGAATAATGTCAGTCTGGGATGGAGACGAAAAGGAGACCGCAACAAATGTTGTGTCTACAGGAGAGAGAGAGAGAGTAACTTTAGTGGTATGAGTCATACGTAGAGACATATAGGTTGTGTGAGAGAATCCCATAGAGAGAAAGACAAAGTGAAAGACGAGTGGAGACTGTGTGTGTGGCGGTGAAAAAGAAAGCTTAGGTACCGAGTGATACCAGAGAATAGTAGAGACGTGAGAGATAATGAAAACCGTGTAATGTATAATGATAGGGAGAGTGTGACACTTCTCAAGGGAGACGTCGAGAGACCATGTTTGCGAGGATAGGAGAAACATGAAGTGAGCGTGCGGGTGAGCTGGAGAAAAGAGAGTGATAGCTACCTGAAGGAGCATGCATGCGAGAGAGATGGGCGTGAAAGGAGTGAACAAAAAAGGGATTAAAATATTTGAATTCGAGATGATGATACATGTAATCCATACTCGAACCAAAATTGATCTATCAAACATGCATACTCATATGAATTCACGCACATCTAGGTTATTTAATATGTAGATATTACTGATCCATACATTTTAGTAGAACATAATTTGGTTAAATTTTTTCGAATTCAACCTTAAGATTTCAAGATCGTTGTATTTGTAAATCATATTATACATATAAAGGAGCAGAATTCTTTGTTGTGCTTTTGAAAGTATATATAAAAAATGATGTATATAGAATGTAATTCCAATTGAAAATGGATCCCGCCCGAGAAAAATAGAATACAAATGGGATTCGAATTGAGTTGGCACGGTAAACGTGCACTCTGCAAAATTTGAACGAAGCGGGTAAAGTCGCAATAACCGCCCCGAAACCAAAATCTACGAGATGGAAATCACTACTGCCTATCCCTGCCATGCAAAGCCTATCTACTGGATTTCTACAGGTTTCGATAGGGGTAGGTTTGTAATTTCACCCAAACGTGACGTAACCGCCTCTCACCCGGATTCATACACGGTGGGCGCCAAAATATAGTGTGTCCTCGGCCGAAATCGACTCCCTCCCCGATTCATATTCATACATGGTGGGCGCCAAAAACAAACTCTCGTCGGCAAATATTCGGTGTATGCGAGATTACCGTCCTATCCCCAACCGACTAATGTTGCTGTGATGTAGTAGAAATTTGAAACGTGGGCTAAGTTTATAAATTTCCTTGCATTTGAGACAACCGCGCCCTGAATACATGGTTCCCCCTTCCTCTCTACCCCCCTTTCCCCCATTCGTACTCCGTGGGCGCCAAAACACCCTCTCCACCCCACCCTCCTCCGTCCGCCACCGTCCGCCACCCCATCCACCGCCGTCCTCCTCCACCATGCCGGAGCTGATACCCCGACCTTGCCGTCCATTACAAGAGATCAACCTCTCTCATCCACGGCTTCGGAACGGGATCCTTGCATCCCGTCCTCTCGCTTCATCCCCGCCGTCGTCCACCTTGCCGGTGCCGCTCCTACGACTATCTCGTCCACCACGCCCCACCGCCACCGTCTACCCTCCTAGATCTTCTTCCACGCCGCCGACAGCCATCGCTACCGCAGCACCATCAAATTCTCAACAGATGCGTACACGATGCCGCACCAGAGGCGGTACTCTTTCATATCTGCTCAACTTATTTATCGCAGCAAGAAAATAGATCGCCACTGCTTTACTCTGATTTCTTGTCTTGGTTGCGAAGTTGCCTTTTTCCGGTTTGCACCTTCAGATCCGCCATGGCACGCTCAACGTTATACTCCCAATGCTTATGATTTTCCCCTTTTATATTCCAAACTAGTTAAATCACGTTAAACTAAATTTCAAAATTGGGTCAGTCGATTTTTCAGAGCTCGCCGGAGTTCGCCGGTGCGATCGAAGGGGCTCGGGTGGTTGTGGGGCCTCGCCGAACGAAGAAAACTCGACGCGGGTGGGGGTTGGGGCGGGGGTGGGGGTGGGGGTGGCGGAGGAACACAGGCAGTGGGGGCCGGTGGTCCGGCCGGCGGCCCGTGCGGTGTTCTGTATGGGAAGAATCAGAGACGAGGAAGAAGAAGGGTTAGGAGACGTAGGATCTTCATCCAACCGCCTGAAATTGTCAAGAGACAGCTAGGAGTTGCATTCTTAATGCGCGCTGGTTCATCATGTGTGGGCACTGCGCAACCAACATTTTATTATCCAAAATTTGCTTGCTCTTGTTTACCATGTTCCTCTTCCGTTCTTCTTTAATATGTACTCTCTCCGTTCCTAAATACAAGTCTTTGTATAGATTCCACCATGGACTACATATGGAGCAAAATGAGTGAATCTATGCTACCTCTTGAGCTTGCGTTCGATTTCCCCGAAAAGGAAAGGATGATGTAGCAGAGTAGCGTAAGTATTTCCCTCAGTTTTTGAGAACCAAGGTATCAATCCAGTAGGAGGCTACGCTCAAGTCCCTCGTACCTGCACAAAATGATAGCTACTCGCAACCAACGCGATTATGGGTTGTCAATCCCTTCACAGTCACTTACGAGAGTGAGATCTGATAGATATAATATTTTTCTAGTATTTTTGGTATATAGATGCAAAGTGAAAAGTAAAAGGCAAAGTAAAAAAGCAAAGCAAGATTAAAGAGATGGAGATTGATATGATGAGAATAGACCCGGGGGCCATAGGTTTCACTAGTGGCTTCTCTCAAGAGCATAAGTATTCTACGGTGGGTGAACAAATTACTGTTGAGCAATTGGCAGAATTGAGCATAGTTATGAGAATATCTAGGCATGATCATGTATATAGGCATCACGTCCGTGACAAGTAGACCGAAACGATTCTGCATCTACTACTATTACTCCACTCATCGACCTCTATCCAGCATGCATCTAGAGTATTAAGTTAAAAACAGAGTAATGCTTTTAGCAATATGACATGATGTAGAGAGATAAATTCATGCAATATGAAATAAACCCCATCTTATTATCCTCGATGGCAACGATGCAATACGTGCCTTGCTGTCCCTTCTGTCACTGGGAAAGGACACCGCAAGATCGAACCCAAAGCTAAACACTTCTCCCATGGCAAGAACTACCAATCTAGTTGGCCAAACCAAACGGATAATTCAAAGAGACTTGCAAAGATAACCAATCATACATAAAAGAATTCAGAGAAGATTCAAATATTATTCATAGATAGACTTGATCATAAACCCACAATTCATCGGTCTCAACAAACACACCGCAACAAGAAGAAGATTACATCAAATAGATCTCCACGAGAGAGGGCAGAACTTTGTATTGAGATCCAAAAAGAGAGAAGAAGACATCTAGCTAATAACTATGGACCCGAAGGTCTGAGGTAAAATACTCACACTTCATCAGAGAGGCTATGATGATGTAGAAGCCCTCCGTGATGACGGCCCTCTCCGGCGGAGCTCCGGAACAGGCCCCAAGATGGGATCTCATGGATACAGAAAGTTGCGGCGGTGGAATTAGGTTTTTGGCTCTGTATCTGTTCGTTTGGGGGTACGTAGGTATATATAGGAGGAAGAAGTACGTCGGTGGAGCTTCGATGGGCCCACGAGGGTGGGGGCGCGCCCCCTACCTCGTGCCCACCTCGAAGCTTCCTTGGCGTAGGGTCCAAGTCTCCTAGGTCATATTCGGGAAGAAAATCACGTCCCAGAAAGGTTTATTCCATTTGGACTCCGTTTGATATTCCGTTTCTTCGAAACACTGAAATAGGCAAAAAAACAACAATTCTGGGCTGGGCCTCCGGTTAATAGGTTAGTCCCAAAAATAATATAAAAGTGGAAAATAAAGCCCAATATAGTCCAAAACACTAGATAATATAGCATGGAGCAATAAAAAATTATAGATATGTTGGAGACGTATCAATCTACACTCTAAAATGTATCTGGATACATCTGTATGTGATCCATAGTGGAAATCTCTAACAAGACTTATATTTTGGAATGGAGGGAGTATGATAGTAGTACAGTATATTCCTTGTACTGAAGATGAGCAGGGACATTTGCAGTGTAGAGGTCTATACGGTTGGTTGTGATGGACACTTTGAGCCTCTTTGATTCGTAGGATCTTGTAAACATAGGAATATGATTTGTAGTGGCCTGCCCACTTGAATCCAATAAGAATAGCAAGGAAATGCGGGGAGCTGTGTCGCCTTTGAGAGTTACACTGATATTAACAGTACCGCACCTTCACTTGAAGAGAGCTGGTATCCGAAGCCTTTCTAGTCATACCTGCAATACTAGCACATATATTCCAGCAAGTTCCACTTTGCTGATTTTACTCTGATGCTTAAGGTTTTCCCGTTATATCTATACTATGATCTATGTAGCTACTTTGTGTCGCACTAGCAGAAGTCCACTCTTGAAGCTAAACACTGCAATGACTTACAAAATTGGCACCAAGGCATTGAGTGCCATTCTGGATGCAATGAAACTCATACGCTCCCCACCTGTTGATTCTTGTTCAGAATATGATCCTAATGACTATTCTAACCTCGAGGAGTCAAAGGCAGATGACCTGTCCTGTTCACCCATCAAGGTGCCTGTTCTAAATTGGCAATGTTTTATTGCTTGCGGGTATCTTGCATATGTTGTCTTGCATTTCTTCTACTTTGTTGCACCGCCATCTGCTTAGTTTACTCATCATATATGTCGAGATGCCATGCCCATCCATTATCAATACATATTCCATCTGTCATCATACCATGTTTTCCACTCAAATGTTGTTCTTGTGCATCAGACATCAAAAAGGAAGACGGTGATTGCCGAACCTGAAGGAGCACCAGCAAAGTCCTTGAAAAACATGGTGGTGCCAGAGAAATCAGACAACACCCCACTTATATTGGTTGTACAACCAGTGACACAAAACGTAGGACCGACTCCAGCAGACTGTACCCATACTTCACTGGCCACACCACTAGCCCCACCACACAGGACCTGCACTCCAGCAAAAGGTATACCGATTTCATTTGCCATAGCACCAGCTGTACCACAGAAAAATCCCACTCCAGCAAAAAGTACAGCAAGTCCACCGGCCGAAGACCTATCCCAACTGCAGAGACGGCCAATTCCTGCAGATTGGAACCCCATTCCATTTATTCCCAGTTTAAAAGACAACACTTTCAATGTTGTTAGGGACTACGTGCATATATTCCCATCATGGGAAGATTATTGTGAAGACAAACACCATTTTCACATCTTCCCGTCCAACTTACGTGTAAGTGCTATTATTCATGGTTATTATTTTCCTATTTTCTGCTGATTGAACACATCAATGATTTCATTACATTATTGTAACTGGCGAGGGTTAATCTGGATAGTCATGACGAGCAAAGATTGCTTGTGATTTTCAAGGAAGCATTGCAGCAGTATCGGTGTTACCTGAGGAAATCGCACTTTGATGGCAAGTCTATAAACGAATTTCCGGTGAAGTCTCCTGTGCTAAATTTAGAAGACATTGAATGGAAAAACCTTGTTATGCACTAGTCTCGTTCCCAGGATGAGGTAGTGTCAATGAAATCACATGACAATTTGAACTTCTACTTTTCCGCATGTGCCTTACGGATCTTTTTGCAGGAAATCTGCTCGAAGAAGAATTCCTGTTTGACAAGAACGACAAGATATTGCAAATATGCTGCCCGCTGCTTTGCTCTTGTTAGTACCCGTTGTCCTGTATCACTGTACTTGCATACATACCTGGTTCATTACGTGACAGCAGTATGCATGATAGCTTGCTTATCAATTGTTCGCTCCAAATTATCTGATCTGTATGAATGGTTACATTAGTGTAGAATATATCCAATGCCAATGTTTTTTAGCTCTGCATTGTTCTTGTAAGTACATGCTGTCCTTTATCAGTGTACTTATAATGACAGGTAGTTGTTCATATACCATCACTCTACAACTTATTTTCCTTTGCCCTCCATTTTCTACACATCAGATCTATATTTACTCTTACCATATGGTTGGTACTGAAGAAGTTTAGCTGTGCATTGCTCTTGGTTGTACCTTTTGCCTGTATCGCTGCACTTACATTTATAGCTACTTGATTATGTAGCATCACTCTTCATCTTATCTTAAATATTCTCCATTTTTCGTATATTATCACATCTATATTTAATCTTAAAAAAATGTAGAATAAAGGCAATGCTCTTGAAGAAGATTCTGTGGTAAACTTCTTGAATTCCCCCCCATCAGCATGGACAAGGCCTTTATAGAGCCTGTCTTCACCAACAATGTAAGTTTGTCCATCTCAAGCCTTCAAACTTTGTTGTATATATTTGGTTAGGCATGACTACAACAGCTGTTTATTTTTGGTGTTTGCATCAAATTGCTTGTTTAAAGTTTATTATGTAGTTCATAAACAAAAGTTTGTCCTTTCTCAATTTAATTTTTCAGTTGTACAACCAAGTTCCTTCTTCATACCATGTAAATTAAACTATACAAAGCAAGTGATCTTCTTTTGCACTGCATGTATGCTTCTGTTCTTCATCCATAATCCAGTGGTGTGGTGAACCTACCCACTACAACACAATGTCATATTCTGCAATGTCTTAACTATGAACAATGTCATATCATTCTACTATTATTTTAACCGTCTCTTTATTTGCCAATCTGAAATGGTATAAATTGACAGCACACTAACCATTGATACTTATGAGTTCTTGATCTATAATCCAGTGGTGTCGTGAAGCTGCCAAATCCTTCACAATGTCATTTCCTGCCATGTCTTGACCTGAACAATACCATATTGTGTTAATGCAATTTTAAACTGTGTCACTTTATTCGTCAGTAAGAAATGTGATGAATTGTCAGCACTGATACTTTTATGTGCAAAACTTGTCATCTTTCTGCTTGTTTATCTTTCAGAGTGAGGAAGATATAAGTGTTGAACAAGCACAGTCTCATCATCTTGCTCAGCTGCTTGCGCTGTAGCTCCCCAGCAGGGCTAACCTTTCTTGAACTCTATTGAACTGTTGTCGGTTTTGTATATTATTTTGTCGGCGTGTTTATTTGCACTGGTGGCGATCTTTGATGCCCAGTGTATGTAATCTGTTGTCTGCACTACAAAAAATACACTTCCGTGATGATACGTGTTTGTCACAGTAGGTCGCGTTTTTGTCATGCATGTACATCCATGACAATTTTATGATAGAATCAAGATAGTCATACATGTGCTTTCGTAGAAGTGTTCCATGACATTACCAAAATTATCATCACGGAAGTGTCCACTTCCATGACGATAAATCGCGCGTCACAGAAGTGCTTTCGTCAAGGGTGACCGACACGTGGCATCCACCGTAACGGAACGCCGTTAAGCTATCGGGTCGGATTTTGGATCAGATAACCCATTAACAGCCCTGACCAATGGGAAATTTCCACATGTAAAATTCTGATTGGCTGAAGGGAACACCTGTCAGCTCGTCAGTGGGCCAGATGTCACCCGTTCATTGGAGGAGACATGCTTATGATACGTCGACACGTGGCTGGGCCCAACAGAGGCCCATATAGGTTAAAAAGGCCAGCCAAGTAAAAGGCCCGTAGAACTTAATCAGGTACTAGTGGGCCAGCCCAATAACGACCTGCTTAATAAAGGCCCATTTACGGCCCAAAGCCAGATCTGGCCCGTTAATTGTTTGCTCAATATTTGGGCCCATTTACGACCCGAAGCCAGATCTGGCCCGTTAATTGTTTGTCCAATATTTGGGCCCATTT
Organism: Triticum urartu; assembly: GCF_003073215.2. NCBI lineage: Eukaryota > Viridiplantae > Streptophyta > Magnoliopsida > Poales > Poaceae > Triticum > Triticum urartu. The sequence goes on along the minus strand of NC_053024.1, from coordinate 630,079,107 downwards.
GCGGCCCGAAGCCAGATCTGGCCCATTAATTGTTCATCGAATATTTGGGCCCAACTACAGCCCAGTGACTTTCGGCCTGTTAGAGGCCTGATGTAGACATGGGCCCATTTCAGCTGGGTGTGACTTTCGGCCTGGGAATGGCCCGTGCTACCCATGGGCCATATATGGTCTGATGGGACATCAGGCCCACTAATGGCCCGTGCTAAAGGTGGCAACAGTTAAGCCCAATGTGACTTTGGGCCTGTTAAAGGCCTGTCACGTAATTCGGCCCGTTGATGCCTATGCTAAGATTTCGGCCTCTTAAAGGCCCATGATATCAGTGGGCCAACTAAGGTCCGAGATATGTTTCGGCCTGGTAACGGCCCGTGAGCTAACTGGGCCCAAAACGGCCCGGTCTACATTTTGGCCTGCTAAAGGCCCGTCAACGACTAGTGAAAATTGAGGCCCAACATGCATTTTGTCCTGCTAAAGGCCCGTGGTTTCATCTCGGCCGTAACAGGCTAGTACAATATTCAGCCTGTTAATGGCCCAACGCTACCTGGGCCAAACTAAGGGCTGGGTCGACAAAAGGCCCAACTAAAATATAGGCCGGTGTAAGTTTGGGCATGGCGCAATGTGTGAGGCCCCAATCATTCGGGCCCAAGAAAGACGCAGGCCGGCCCAATTGTGGCCCGCTAAAACCCTCGCTCATTAGAGTCGAATGTTTCGGTCCGGTCGACTACATCTGATTTTTTTCAGATAGCGAATGATGGCAGTAACTAGTAGGAATTAAGAACAAACCTACTCTACACAATAAAGAAATTACAACATAGTAACTAAGAATAAACCTACACTGTACAATAAAGGATTTAAGGTATATTACATCCACTGGGCATCGAAATTCGCTACCAGTGATCATAAAGCGCAACGAAGAAGCAGATTACAAAAACTGGGCACGATTGCAGCGTAACAAAATAATACTAAACTGATACCACTTCCAAGATAGTTCAAGAAAGGTTAGCCTTGCAGGGGAACTGCTGCGCAAGCTGCTGAGCAAGGCTGTGAGACCGGCCTAGCATGTCGGTCATAGCTTCCAGGTGTAGCTGTTTAGCGATGAGGTTCTCATTGGTGTTATCCGCAATCTTTCTTAGAGATAGGACTTCAAGTCGAAGTTGAGTTGCAGAATGCCTTTCTGCTAGAACTTGGGACTGAGGAAGTCGAACTGATTCAGACAATGAATTCTTTGAGCTTGTCTGACTGTTAGTCTCAAGTAACTTGAACACTGCATCAAGACAATACTTTGGGGTTGTCTCGCTATCTTCACCCTGAAACAAAGTAGAGAGATGGCAGGTTTTGCACGTGTATAAACAAAGATGAGAACTGTTATGTCAATTCTATCCAATTTCAAATAAGAAAATAAAGAGTAAGTTCAAAATATCAATAGCATAATTTGGCATTGTTCATAATGCGGGGAGCTTCACTAGACTACTGGATTACCATGTCAACATAACAAGCATAGATGAAGGGCAAAGAAAATCATTGTATCTATTTTGGATATTGTGCATGGCATGTTGTTCATATCATCAGCCACATCAGTAAGATAAAACAGGAAATGACAAGGTGCAAACGTGGGCTGCTTCACCACACACTGGATTATAGATCCACAAAAACAAGCATACATATAGGGAGTATTAAGTAATGTGCATGGTATGAATAAGGAATTTGGTTTTACAAGTAAAACTTAGAACTTACAGTTCTTACAAACATGCATTTTGGTAGAAACAGCAAACTAAACAGCAGTAAACGATAGGGAGTATGAGCAAATTAAACATCAGTTGAGGATAAAGGCTTTAGAAGGACTGACTTACATTAAAAGTTAACACCGGCTTTATAATGCCCTTCTCCATGTCAAGGGAAGGATAACTCAAGAATTTCAGCACAAAATCTTCTTCATAAGCATTGCCTGTACTCTACATTTTGTAGAGAGTAATTATAGATATGATAATACTGGAAGGGATAGAGGATAATGAAGATAAGATGCAGATTGATGCTACATAATCAACTACCAATCCCTGGAAGTACAAGCATTACAGGACAAAATGTACTGACAAGAGCAATGGGCTACACTTCTGCACTGGCATTGTCTGTGTATTCTACTTGTTGGTAAGATTAAATATAGATCTGATCTTTTTTAGTAAATGGTGGGCGAGGGAGATAAGATGCAGAATGCTACAAAATGAACCAATCCCTCTTCCCATAATACAAGAGTGTTTTGAACACTGGTGTACTGTACAAAACGTTCTTATATTATGGGACGGAGGGAGTAGCTGTTAATGTAAGTACAGTGATAGACCACATTCAGTCCTTACAAAAGGACTACAGAGCTAAACCTCTTCAAAAGCATTGGGTTGATTCTAAATTTATGTAAGAGTCCATACAGATCTTATAATGTCCACCAAATGGACGATTATGAGGCTAACATCTGTAGTGATGCTACATAATCAAACAGCTATGAAAGTAAGTATGGTCATACAGCGCAAGAGGTACTCACAAGAGCAATGCAATGTGCAGTATAGTTGCGAGATTTTATGGTCCCTTGAGAACAAATGTTCTCGTGCTAACAGTTTTCGTACAAGTGAGACATTAAGGCAAATGCAGAAATGTAGTTCAAATTGTGATGTGATATCATAGACAGTACCTTGCGCTGCAGCCGAGACCAATGTGTAACAAGATTATTCCAGTCACCGTCGGATAAATGTAGCACCAGAGACTTTACAGAAATTTCGTCCAGAGGCTTGCCATCGAAGTGCACTTGCCTCAGGTAGGAACGATACTTCATCAACGAGTGCTTGAAAAGCGCAACCAACCCTTGCTTGTCATCACAATCCAGTTTGCTCCTCGCCTATTTAAAAGAATGAAATCTTGTGTCTTTTGTCAGCAGAAACATATGCAGTGATGACCATGAATAACATTAGTACATTACTTACGCGTAAGTTGCAAAGGAATAAATTTTGTTTAACTATCATGGTGGTTGCTAAACATTGAGAATGGTTGACAGCATTCTCAATCCCAATTAAGTAACATCATTAAACCCAATAAACTTAATTTAAAGTAACATGATGAGATTCACATGATAATCCAAGTACTAGATACTCAAGACGTCCATAACCGGGGACACGACTAATCATGATTAGTTTATACACTCTGCAGAGGTTTGTGCACTTTTCCCACAAGACTCGATCGCCTCCATTTGATTTCTCGCACTAGATGGTGTTTGAGAAACGGATGACCGAGACATAGTCTTTCAGAAGCGCTAGCACCTTACGATCGGGTAGACCGTTACACCTACTTTCTCCTACATCTGCTAGTCTACCACTGTAAGAGTTCGCACAACTTAGTCAACTATGCTAGAGCCCATAGTAGCTTGTGGCTGCACACGGAAGTTTCTAGTATGAATAATCTCATGATCCCTTTAAGCCTGGGTGGCGGTCCATAAAAAACAGGCAATCCTGGAATACCCAGGTGTCTAGATAGGCAATCGCTGGAATACCCAGGTGCCTCAATCCACCCGGATGTGTGTTAAAGTTGCCACCTTAAGTAAACCATTAATTAACAATCTCACATCTGTCATGAAATCCTCTCAAACCCAATCCACGTCTACGAGCATAGCATAGCAGTATAAGCATAACGTAATAGTAAACTCCCAAGGTTTGAATGCAGGGCAATAGGTTCCTACCTCATCAACTACTTCCCAATACCCACATGTTATCAATCCTACTCATGCAATGTTTGAGGGTTGAGACTAATGCATAAAAACTGGGTATGAAAAGGGATATGATCAAAGTGTGAACTTGCCTGCAATGTTGATGAAGATGATTCGCACTCAAAACTCTTGATAGCTCTACTCGTCACACTCTGGTCAATCTATCTTAAGCAAGCAATAGTAACCACACATAAGCAATCACTCAAAGATCGGAGAGAACAAAGAAAACAATTCGGAAAACGTCAAAACCAAGCAAATAACTCTTGCAACATAAAACAATTTCTAACAGTACCAAAATTAAGTGAATTTGGCCTTATCAGAAAGTTAGGTCAAGAGCTTCGATTTGCAAAAAGAATCAACTAAATCGGAGTTATGAAACTCAAGTTATGTTCAAAAGAAGTTTGAATATGAATCTAAACAAAATTCGAAATTTTAAATTTTCAAAAACATGTTTGGGTTGGATTACTGGATAGAGGGGATCATAACGAAGAAGTGGGCGTTGGTTTCGTTGGATTTGGACAAACGAGTAAAAAGTTATGGCTATTTGAAAAATCAGAGCCAAGCTGTTTTACGGAAGAAAAAAAATAGATACGGGCTAGGGTCTAATGTATAAATACGTAGACTAATTGATAATCTAATTATTTTATCGTATTAGTCTAAAAAAACTAATAAACTACGAAAGTATAAGAAATAAACAAAGAGAGATACCTTTATAAGGCAGAGAAAAGACAACTTTGGAGAGAAGAGACAATTTCCAGAAGTCGCGCCGGAGAGGAGAAATATATTTTTCTTAAATGAATCTAGTCAAACCAAAATATTGATTTAACCCGAATCAGATGATTTTTGGAGGCTCTATGGGTCTATATTTATTAGTGGAAAAGAGGCTTAGAGGTCAAAGGCTAGGCAATGTGGGACTAAACATAGACGAAAATTTACGAAACAGAGATGAAAAGAGGTGGCTCGCATGGACCTAAAGGCCTTCGGCCGGCCGCACATGCACGCTCCGGCTGCAGTTTTTTTTTTACAAAATCGGCCTAAGAAAGAAAAGAAAAAGAAAGGCTGGCTGGGTCTGACCCATATAGGATAAAGAAAAAGAAAAGATAGGGCGCCCACTGGTACTATGATGCGCACGTGGGCGACAGTTAGTTTCAGGCGCGCGCCCAGTTTTGTTATTTTTTTTAAACAGAATGCGATAAACTGAAAAACAAAAATAAAAATAAAACTTTATATAGGCATATAATATATCAAAATTTTCAGAAAACAATTTTCTACAAGATGGATATTTTTATAGTGCCAAATAAAATCCACACAAATTCAGATAATCCAAAGAGTGCTACTGGTCTAATAAAATCTAATAAAAATCATTTTAAAAATACCAAAATGATTTCAAATAAAATTTTCTCCAATTTTATATTGTAAGGAATCATGTTACCCTATTTTCCATGTATTTTGTTTTTGGAGAAAAATAATTTGAATAAAACTCAAATAACCGAAATTGAAAAATAATTTCAACTGGATTTTAAATTTGAGTTTCTTTGAAACTCCCAACTCATATTTCATATAATTTGAAGAAGTCATTTTATCTTCTCTCGTGAAAATCATTGAGTTGCTTTAAGTTTATGAATTAAAAATATTTCCAAATGAAATTCAAATCTTTTCAAAACCCTTTTCATTTATTTAAATGGAAGAAGTCATGTCATCTTCTCTCGAGGGTTTTGTATTTGAAAAGAATTTGAATTCACGGAGATCAAAATGCAAAAGGTGAAAGTTTGGGAAAGTCCTTTTATTCCCTCTCATTTAACTTTCAAAAAGTTTCGAATTTCACTCAATCAATCACACAACAATAAAACAAACAATCAATCTATCTATTTATTATAACATTCCAAAATTTGGAATTTTGGGATGTTACACAAGATATGTGCGAGCAATGTAACCTTGGAAAGTTAGAGCATGTACCTTGATGGGTGAATAAGCTAGGGCATGTCCTCTGACTCCTCCACTAGGGTGCTACATTGACTTAGGTCTCCCTCTAGCTCAGAATCACTGTTAGGATCATATTCTGAGCATGAATCTATTGGTGGAGAGTGTTTGCATTGCATTGCATCCAGACTTGATTTCAGTCCCTTAATGCCAAGTTTGACAACCATGGCATTGTTCTGCTTTATTCTTTTCATGTGCGCAAGCTCATAATCATTATAATGCTGTTCAGAATCTGAGATTCATGAAAAAATAAAAAGTAGTCAGATTATCTATGGAATGCATTGCGGATTCAACTCGGAGAGTGTCTCCCTATAAACCCCTGCATATGCAAAGTTCACCTCCCCAACTGTGCTGACCAGACCACACACAGAAATACAAACCCCTTATGTCTCTATAATAGGCAGGCACACATTTCAAAACTGAAGTAAGAACATTAGAATCATATGAAATTCGTATTTGAACAAATAAACTAAGCAATTATGAGTGGCGTAATGTTTAGCTTCAAGGGTGGAGTGTTGGTAGTGCGACACAAAGCAAGTAGGCAGATTGTATTCCATGTAAAAGATCGAAACCTATGTAAAAGCTGGAAATGACACTTTCTTTCTATATAATGCAGTGTTCGTTACCCAAACATGATGGAAGAGATCACATAGAGAAATACTATTCACTCATGTCTATGGTTCCAGCATTTAGAAACAGGGTGGTCCACCCTAAAAGAATATTGACAACAAATATGACAAGGCAAGCATAGATGTAGTGAATCAATCATTTACTTGTCAGCTTACTAGGACAAGTATGCAGAACGGTAACTGCAGTAAGAGACCGTCCAAAATCTGAATGAAGAAGTTTGTCTAGCACTTATTGTTTGCAACTAATCGACGTGAATAATTAGATATTATATCGAATGATTAAGAAAGAAAAGTAAAATTGTCAACAAACCTGGCTTGCAGTAGTAATCTGGGTCAATGTCACTACGACCAACAATCCAAAATGACTAGTTTCTGTTCCGAGGGCCGGAATTTTGAAAACCCTGTGAACTTTAGAGGTAAAAAAGATTACTGAAATACATCTGAACCATTAAGTGTAGGTAGCACTGAGCACACAACAAACCCTAATGACAGTCCTGCCTAATGAGTAATGAATCAATTAGAAAATGGGTGATGAGGAGTGGTTGCTGAGTGTTGAGGACGTATCTCAAGATAAATCGGGTTGGCTTGGTGGGTGCCGCAGGCCTAAGCCCTGAACGGGCTGGGAAGGTAGGCACGGCGGCGCGCCCGAGCAACAATGACGCTGTTGGGCGAGCAGCTCCTGGCCTCCTGTTTGTCTGGCGTCTCCTCCTAGAGTCATGCCGTCCGGGGACAGCAAGTCGCCGGTGAGGCAGGCGGCTGGGGGCGAGTAGAGATTGGAAGCACGCAGCAGAACTGAGGGGAATCGGGGCCTGGGACGACCCAAAATCCCAGGGTGGGCCGGCCCACCGTGGGCACCCTGTAGAAATACACACCCGAGCGGCGAACATGCATTTTTGAAACTAATTTAGGAACATTTAGCTGACCAATTAAACAACTCTGTTTTAATAATATCAGATTCGTATTTGAACAACTAAGCTTGTTTAGCTTGATGGGTGGAGCAGTGTTATTATGACACAAAGCACGTATTCTGATCGTATAGTGATCATAAAAGGGGGAAACTCTCAGCATATTTTTTTAGCAAAAGAGGGTTTCCCCTCCGATTTCTATTAAAGAAACCACCACGGAACCAACATGATCAATTAAACCCTAAGCATGATCAATTAAACTGTATTATGGCAGTTCCATGGCAGCGTTGAAGCTGCAAACCGGAGAAATGATATTCAACATCCATTGTTTGCTTCGAACTAAGAACTAAATTCTAAGAGCTGAAAAGAAAATAGAGAAACCAAGTTAAGATCTATTTTTTGGTTGAGATCTAAAAGTTGAGGAGATATGAAGTACCACCTCTCTTGCGGCGCCGTGTAGGCATCGGGGGTGCGATGGCTGTCCGTGGCGTTGAAGCAGATCTGCGACGGTAGACGGGTGCATTCGGGGATAAGTCCCGTTGCGGTGGAAGAGAAGGTCGTGTGAGAGGCCCCGACAAAGAGGACGACGGCGCCGATGAAGCGAGAGGACGCAATGCAAGGCTATTGGTCTGTCGCCGTGGATGAGAAACGTCCATCTCTAGCAGTGGAAGACGCGGTCTTGGTAGGCGCTCTGGCATGGTGGAGGACGGTGGCGATGGATGTGGTGGAGGACGGAGGCGATGGATGGGGTGGCGGACGGTGGCTGGTGTGGGGATGGGGTGTTCTAGCGCGGACGGTGTATGAATGGGAAAATGGAGGGAGAGGTACAGGGAACCATGTTTTTGGGACGGACCTGTCTGAAATATGGGAAAGTTATGAACTTAGCCCCCATTTAAAATTTGGACATCTCGTCGGTTGGGGATAGGACGGTAATCTCGCATCTCACCAATATTTTCCCAGAGCGATTTCGGGCGAGGAGAGGGTGGTTGGCGCCCATGGTTGGCGCCCACGGTGTATGAACGGGGCTGACAGGTAGGGCGGTTGTGTCACGTCTGAGTGAAGTGACAAACCTGCCCCTATTGAAAATATTTGCCTACATCGATTTCGGTTGAGTCGAGTTTGTTTTGCCGCCCACCGTGTATGAATGGGGAATGGAGGGAGAAATAGAGGTCTTTCGGACGAGCTTGAATCAAATGAGTTTTGCCGCCCATGTTTGACGCCCACCGTGTCGGAATGGGCTCAGAGGCGGTCGTGTCACGTCTAATTGAAGTTACTAACCTACCCCTATTTAGAGCAGTGGAAATCCGGACGATGGATTGTTCGTGTAATGGGTAGACAGTAATTTCCATCTCCCAAACACTTGGCTTCGGGCAGCCGACGTGGGAGTGGACATTTTGCTGCTTCTTTCGAATTTTGGGACAATAAGCATCCACGTTTACCCTGGCAACTAAATTCGAATCCATTTTGTATCCCTATATGAATCTTTATAAATCATTCTATGTGTTTTTATATATCTTCAAAAGGACGACAAAGATGTATTCCACTGTCATATATGAATATGGTTTACAAATGCCGATACACAAATTCAGAAACTAGAATCCAGTTTAAGGTGAATTCGAATATTTGGAACACTTCATGTCCAACACAAATGTCACACGCAGCATAATGTGTACTCCCATTTAGATATGTACACAATGGATGTATCAAGATTCAAATACCGAGTCAATCAACCAGGAATGTACAGAACTAACTGACATATAAACACTTATAGAGTATATGGATCAATATTATCAACTAACATACATAACCCAGGCCGCTGTACTTTTTTTTGGCTACAACAGCATCCTTTTTTAGCCAGCATCTTGGCCCTTTCCGATGCGTGCCACTTATGGTCCATCTATACTACTACTATTGCTGAATGCACATTCAGCCCGATTGGCATATTTGTAGGTCTGGCACAACAATCCAAATGAAATGTCTCCGAGTCTTATCAATTAATACAGACTTGTGCTCAAATAAAATTACAAACCAAAAAACAAAAAAACAATTATTACATGATCTCTAAAACAAATGGTTTGATTGATTACATGAAAAGACAACACAAAGGTTATTCAACTATGGAAAGAACATTTCACCTATGATTTACCAAGTAGGAATTTAATTTCCTTTTTTCCTTCAGGACCTTAACAATCTAGTCAGTCTCAGCTTGCTTCATTTTGAAATCCACCAAATATTTAATGGTTGTCTTGAGTACTTCTTGTGATTGTGCTGTTTTCTTCCTCAACATGTCAACTTCATCTCTAAGTGCAGAAGCAGAATCTCTTTCTACCACTAGTTTAGCCTCTAGAGCATCAGCAGTTGGCAATTCATAATGCACGATTGGGCCCGTGCCACTGCTGTGGGATGATGCAACGTCCATGGGGACCTCGCTCTTTGATCTTGGGGTAACCTATTTTGCCATTAAAGTTCCGATTGGATTCATAAAAGTTGAAGTTAGCAAAACATCTCAACTGGGAGTTATAACAGCAAACCAGTTAAACAAACAAGGAATTAAAGAGTTTCAATTGGATGCTAAAAAGTAGTTATTAACATCATTGTAACCCGCTGTTGCAGCAACAAAGCAGTTAAACAAACAAGTAGATATTTAAGTTAAGGAAAACAGGTAATTCTTAACAGTAAGTATCAAACACATGGATAGGCGCAGTCTACAATATGATTAACAGGTTGTGCCATTATGTAATCAGTAGCAAACTAAATTAAGCCAAGCAACATAATTGAACAGTTTTGCAATAAGTGGCTAACTAAAATTCCAAGAAGCAGGTAACTGAACTTACACTAGTTCTTTGTATAGGCACACTGCAACTTCTTTTTCGCTTACAAGGTATTACGAAGGAGTCCATGGCATCAATTTCTTGGATACGCAGTCCCAATACTTCTTTCTTCCCACACTGCATGGGTAAGTCGAATGGTTAATCTGGTAAGATGGTGCGTCCTTGATATGTTATATGAGGACGTGTAGTCAGACTAGTTGTAGCCAAACACATCACAATGGCTTTTACTATATATTTCATGCGATTACTTTTGGCATATCGAGATCTAAGCAATCTACAATAGGATGAAAAGACTGACATCCTTCACATTATTGGCGAACTCAGTTCATAGAAACAAGCAATTCAACCATTCTGTGGGTAAATCAAAAGCGCCACTGGAATATTTTTCACTATCCAATCATACACGCAAAAAGGGGCGACGCCACCATAGGGGCTGGTATGGGCGGCCGCCTCAGGTGGCTGGAAAGTGTGCACCTAGTTTGAGTCGTCCAGGTTGGCCCACGCTAGTTTTGTTCATCCCAACGCACGAGGAGGCAATGTAAAAAATGAAGAAAAATGTTTCAATTTGGATGGGCCAATAACATAAGTGCAAGGCATGCCCTATAGCAGGCTCGCGGCCCAAACGAGCGCCTCCCATATCGATCGACAGTAGGAAAAATCCCAATTCATTCGCTCCAGCCTCCAGTCTGGTTCGCTCCTAACCTAGCCACCGCTGGATAGACCGACACAGCACTTCCTCGCGCCCTCGTTGGAGGGCGGTCGCCGGGCTTCAAGCGAACAGAAGGACAAGAAGATGAAGATCCAACCCTGGGTGTAGCCTGCGTGGGAGGCAGCGGCGGCAGCACGGGCATGGCATCGAGCTTGCGTAAACGGACAGTCACATCTTGCAAGAGTAGCATGCGCAACGAGCAGGTACATCACATCCCTGATTATATCTAATTCAACTCTTCAATTTCTAGCCAATAGTTAAACCTGACGGTGTTGTAAAACTGCTTGTATATAGGGAATCTATGAGGAAATGAAACCAATTTCTACTTATTTTATAACTCCCCCAATCAATACTGAACTGACTGAATCTAATGTATCTAATCAAGTTTCCGGTGCAAACATACAAGCTCATATTGTTCTTGAGCCTGAAGTGTGTAATGAACAGACTGCTAATGAAGGATTTGATGCAAACATTTTACATGCTCCTCGTGATGAACATATAGTGTCTAATGAGGGATCTAATGCAAGCATTTTGCAAGCTCATTGAAGGATTTAGTGTCTAATGATGATCTACTATGTTGAGAGAGACAGAGATTTGCAAGCACTGATGACAAGAAAATTATAGTGCATTTTCATAGCTTGAGGAAACGTCGAGGCCATCTACCAGAAAGTCCCCGTATCATGACAACATAGCATAAATACTTTTCTAATCTGTTGTTTGAAAGTATTGACATACTTGTGCAGGATAGATATATTGATATGCAGTTTGCACACTGGTTATACGTGCAATTACACTTCGATATTTTCAACCAGAGAACGAATAATTCAAGCAGGTACAGACCATGTTTGTAGTCCTTGTACACCATGTTGCATTTTATGTTTTTTGGTGCTTGCATCATTTAGTGTTTATAATCTGAACTACTTTGGATCATTAGCTGGTTTTCAAGTGCATGTAGCTTCACATTTCTCAAGTTATGTTGATTTCCGGGGTGCAAGTGCCTTCATATTTTTTAAGTTAAATGTTCGCCCCTGTTAACTTGAATTCATGGATCAGCCACTGCACACAAATCATACACGAATGCCAGTACAAATTAAATGAAATGCAGGGACTTACGCTAGCTCGTTGTACAGGCTCACTGCAGCTCTGCTTGCGATTGGGATGTTCCATGTACAAGTCCATGTTACCACTTGCTTGGATGTGCAGGCCTTGTGCTCCCTGCATCCCCCTCTGCATTTTGGACATGGCGAATGGTTGATCAAATAAGAGGAATCGACCTTGATGTTGTACCGGAGGACAGATACTTACAAGGTTATACGGGTGTCCAGGATGTGTACCAGATCCCGTAGCGCCGTCATGCTTCGCTAAAAAATGGATTTGCTTGTTTCAGATGATATCTCCAGAAGAAATAAGAGTTAAAGTCACAGTTTCACAGGCGTGTAAGCTAAGAGAGCAGTGAACGGATATCCAAACATCGTCGGAACAGTGCACAAGGGAGTGATGTGTGGATACCTAGTTCGGGCCGGCATTTGGGCATGCTCGCCTAGCTAGAGTGCGGGTCACTTCAGAGCAATTGAGGGTGATGCACTGGCGTTGGCTGGCCGCGCACGGATGCAGATCTTGAGTGGCAGCGGAGCGCTACGATGCGGTGGACGAGACCGTTGGTGAAGCCCCAACGGCCTCGAGGGGCGGAGGTGCGACGATGTGCTCGGTGAAGTAGCCCCGATGAGCTAGGAGACGGTGTCGGTGAAGCGCACCTGATGCGGTGGAACTCGGTGTCTGTGAGGCACGTCAGTTGTGGCGGCCGACGTTGTTGTTGGACCACCCGGTGCGGTGGACGAGTGCGTATATGAGGTAGCTCCGGTGCGGTGGTGAAGCACGACCGTCGTTTTCGTCTTTGTCGTCCAGCACAGAGATGGGGAACGATGGGGAAAGAGACGAGACGAGGGGCAATTCGAGGGTTGGCGGCGAATTAGGGATTTGAGCAAAATCTGGGCGCGGAAGGGGACGGTGGAGAAGAGAGATTTTGCAGGGCTGGAATTGGGGCCGCTAGATATTTCAATCCGAAACGTGGAAGCGCGAACTTATATTGCCGTCGTTGTTTTTTGGGAGGGAGGGGTGGCTGGGTGCTATGCGTCCGTCCGACACACGCGACCACCCCGACAGGACTATGCTTCGGTGCCTTAAGGCACCTGCCTTTGTGTCCATGACATGTGGGCCCAACAGGTGGCTGGCCCACATGTCAGTGACCCAAAGGGAGTTGCCTTTAAGGCACCGAAACAGCGTCCACCCCGACACGACCCAGGTCTGCCTGGTACGCCTACATTTGAGAATGCAAACGAATCTTCTTTCATTTGCAAACGAATCTGTATGTATTACCATGCCCATGTTTTCCTTGCAATAATTAGTCATTCAAAACGAGATACTCCATCCGTTCACTTTTGTAAGTCGTTTCAAACAAGTTAAAATGAACTGTTTTGCACATTGTCTGAAATGTCTTCGAGGTCTTATAAAAGTGAACAGAGGGAGTACTATAAATTAATTAATGAGGAGTTATTTGAAAAAAAATTGAAACGGTACCCACGCTAACGTGGATTAGAGTGTGTGTCACATAATTAGTTATTTGAATTAGAGTGTGTGTCACGTAGTTGGTTATTTGAATTAGAGTGTGTGTCACGTAGCGATCTCCAATTCTAACATGGATTTCGCATTTCACTGTATCCATGCTACTTTTTTAATACAAATTCATATGCATATGATGAACACCATGGCAATGAGAAAACTTTTGGATGGATTCAAACATATGACCTACAAAATAGCACAACAAACTGAGTCAATGTCAACTTTTCGAAACTTAGTATGGCACGAATTCGAAATAATTACCCGTATGCCTGGTCCTCGGTTCAAATCTTACAATGTACACCAAATTGAAACATCGATATTAAGTCTCGTACTATGTACATTCAAATGTTGTTTTTAGCCCCCCCCCCACACAAACGCTACATACTTCCTGTATCGGTCAATCTTCCTCTCCTAACCACCTTAGGAAGCTATTGGTTTCCAACACACGTTCATTCTTTCTCTCCATGTTTCGATCTCTAAGTCTCTCAACTACACAACCCCTTTTTCCACTCTGTTACCAGATGTATTTACCTCACACACCCGCCATTCCACCCCATGCCGAGCTCTCTCTCTCCCCCTCTCCCTCTCACCCTCTCGCGCTAAATACATGCATTGCCTATCTAGCCCCCAACCTCTCGTGCGTACGCACGCACGTTGTATATCTAGGTCACTCCCTCGAGACTGTCTCACTCTTTCTTCCGCACGGCGGGCCACACTCGCTCAATCTCGCTCTCTTTATCTGAGTCTTGTTTAACCTCGTTTTCTTTCACACACAAATGATATATCTCCCTGTTCGGGCCTCGATCGACACACGCTATACTCTCTCACGCAGATTGTCTATCTAGGCCAGTCCATCCAAGCCGCCGCCACTCTTTCGACCTCATGGTGGGCCACGCTCACTCAATCTCTCTCTCTCTCTGTATGTCTCGATTGACCTCGCTCTTTCTCGAACAAAAATGATATATCACCATGTTTGAGCCCAATTCGACCTATTCACATTGTATACTCTCTCACGCACATCGTCTATCTAGGTCACTCTCTCCAACCCGTCTCACTCTTTCGATCGCACGGCGACCCTATGTGATCACTTGACCTTGCTTCCTCCCACACACAAAATATATCTACACGTCTGTGACTGGATCATCTCTCAAGCTCTATCTTACAGCCCTCACCCTTGCCAAAAAGCTCAATCGGGCAATATCTCTCCAGAGCATATATATTTGTTCAATGAATGTCGGACCAAACTTTGTCTCTCTATCTATATGTCTCTCGATTGACCTCGCTTTCTCACACCGTATCTTCCACGCGTTGAAGCTACTACCTCTCCATCCCTCGCAAAGCCGGAGCTATTTACATTGCGAGGGGCACTCCAACCTTGGATTAATTTGTGTAGGCATTTATTCCGGTCGGTTTAGATTATATTTTAGTAGCATTCAGCCCACAATTACTCCAAACACCGTTGCAACCCACGCAACTCCCCTAGTTGATTTACCTCTGGCTCGGTCATCGCTCTCTCGCACGTCCTTTCTCGCCTTCAACGTCGCACCATGGTATTATTGAAAAAACTATGTTGTTCTCTTTAATTATTATAAATAAGCTACAAAACTACACACCGATAGTCCACTTGGAATGGAACAAATTTCGACCCACAAATTAAAGTGCTACAAACTACACATCGAGGGGCCCACACGTCATGAAACAAATTTGGACCCATATACAAATTAAAAAATAAAGGACGAGGATCGAACATGCGACCGGGCCTTCAAGCCGCACATCAATAGGCAACATACGTAGAATAGCAATGTTTGTTGTACCCCCTTTGTTCACATAATGTTTTTATTTTACCACAGCCTAATTAATGGATAACATGTAATATTATTTTTAGTACTATTCACCTTCACTTACTGGTGGGTTCCATGTGTGCTCTCTCTCTCTCCTCCCCTTCTGCGTTTAGACGCACGGGCAAACAGGAAGAACTCGCGGGCGATGTTGCCGTTTACCATATCTGGACACGTTCACAAGTCACGGCACCAGTTTCACGTACTAGCAGCACTAGTCAGTGTGTACGTGCAATGCACGTTAATTTGGAAGTCTATTAAGTGCATGCCGATATTAACTACTAGGATATTATTTGCCTGTTGTCATGTGATTAGCACTATTTTTGGCATGAAATTAACTGCATGCTAAACGTGTTGGGCGCTCGACATTGAAGCAGTCTAGGTCATTGGATGACAAGGAATACATGTGGCTTGATGATGTTTTATATTTAATTTGATACGGCACTAGCAGAACATTCAATCGATCAAACCATACATTTCGTTCAGCCTGACTCCGACTTTAAATTATACGACGATCGATATAAAATAAACAAAAATGATAAACGTTCGGATTTTAAGCATGGCAATCCGAATCTTTTTCATGGCAAATTTAGATTACGCGGCGGGGGCGTCTCGCGGTGGGAAGCGGCTCCTCTGTCGTGCTCTGTGTGTCGTCGGGCCACTGACCGACGGCGACAGCGGCGTCTTGCACCGTGGTTGGCGTACTCCTGGACGTTGGCCTAGCTTCAAGGAAGGACAAAATGTTTTGGACTTCGGAGCGAGTCAACTGGCGGGAGGAGGCGACTGGCTTTGGTGCAAGGAAGCGGTTGACGGCGGCCATCCATGCCGCTAAGGGGGGCACTGGCACCCGCGCGGGGACAGGCATTATCAACGGCGCGGCGGAGACATTCGTGTGCACGGGCACCGGCACGGGTGCACACGTCAGTGCACGCGCAGGCGCATGCGCTGGCAGGTGCACGGGCACCGGCACAGGCGTGCGCGTCAGTGCACGCGCAGGCGCATGCGCTGGCAGGTGCACGGGCGCGTGAAAGTCGGCGGGGACCTCGTGGAACCCCGTGGGATCAAGCTCGGCGACAATGTGCGGCTCCCAGCCCATCAATGCCATGGGGATGGGCGTAGCATAGTCGGGGCGACAGGAGCCGAAATGGGAGCGGGGACAGGCGCGACGTCTTCCCGCAAGGCTAGTTCAAGCTCGTCCCAAAGCGCCTTTTGTTCTTGAGACTCCGGCTGGGTGTCTTCCTCATGAAACTGGAACACTAAGGGCAGACCATCATGATGCGGCATGGCGTACGTTTATGTCAGGCTAGTTGGAGGTAGACGACAGGAGAATCAGAGAGGAAGAGAGAGGATTGTAGCGATACCGGGTAGTGCGGGGTTGATTTTAAACTGCGGCGCCGGCGACATTAAAAGTGGGAGCAGTTGGGACAACGGCGGGCGGCAGAGCCTGGTCAAAGGGCTCGCCTCCCGCTGAGCCTGCACAGCGGTCTGCTCGCACGCCTCCCGTCGACTCACACGCTTGCTCGGACGGCACCTGCCGATGAGAAGCGGGGACTCGTGGTGGCACGTAAACGCCCACGGTTTCAATAGTGAAAGCGTTCGCCTTAACGTGACAGGTCTTTGTTCCAAAATACCTTGGCTCTTCATTTGTGCAACTTGTCATAAGAAGCTTGTCTCAAATTGAAGAAAAAACTTACGAAGTAATATTTGTGCCATATCATGTGACCATGCTTAGTTTCAAGAATTTATGCTCACTTTTGGATTTTCTGAAATTTAAGATCCAGGATTCGAAACAATATCATAACCTGCATCATGCAATAAATTTTCAAGCCGTACATCTGTCCTGTTGTATTTCTTAAGAAAGGATTTGGTCAAACATTTTGCTTAGTTAGACTTCAGACAAGTTATATATGCAGAGTAAAAGGATAATCCCTCCGTACCAGTGCATTGCCTGATATATTAACTCAAGTACTAGGCACGAACAGATGGGCTCAATTCTGTGGTCATCCTGGTGTAGTAGTAGTAGTACTAGGCAATGCAGTTGACGGGTGACCTTGACGAGCGGCGACCGAGGGAATTGAACCGTGCTCGGCACGGTAGGTAACGTTGTCTAGTTACTAAAGCATCCCTCCGTTGTTCATCGGTAGTCCTTATGGACCGGGGACATGAGGGGAATGTCCTAGGGCTGGAATTCTGGCCGCCAGATATTTCGACTTGAAACGGTGAGACTCGACTGGTTGGGGTTGCCTAATGTGCGTACCACACACGCCACCGAAGGACACGGGCCCGTTTTTTTAGGATCAACACGAGCCAAGGTCTGGCTGGTACGCCATTGGGTACTACGATTCGAGAATACGAAAGGAACTTTTTAAATTGTCGAACGAATCTATGTGTATTACAATACCCGTATTCTCCTTGCAAATATTAATCTCAACGTGGTAATTGATTTATGACGAGTTGTTGAATTAGAGTGAGTTTGTGATATAGTGATCTCAACGTGGATTTCACATTTCATGGTATCCCTAGTAAGTTTTCCAATGCAAATTCAAATTTAAAAGATGAACAATATGGAGGTGAGAAAACTTTGTATGTATCAAGCATATGACCACACACACACAGAGACACACACGCACGAACACAACAACAATCCAATAAGTATAGTGCATCTATTTTTCCAAACCATGCATGTATGACACGAATTCAAAAATACTCCTTCTGTTCCTAAATATTAGTCTTTTAGAGAGTTCAACAAGTGACTACATACGGAGCAAAATGAGTGAATCTAGACTCTAAAATATGTCTATATACATCCGTATGTGCCAGTCCATTTGAAGCCTCTAAAAAGACTAATATTTAGGAACGAAGGGAATAAAATGTAAGACATCCATGGTCCTTAGTTCAATATTTAAAATGAACATGAAACTGAAACATGAATATTAGGTCTAGTACTACAGTAGATGCAAATGTTGTGTTTAGGCGGAGCTATGATTGTCGGGGGTCAACCGCTCGACCTTAGATAAAATTGTGGAGCTCTGTTTAGGGTTGTTTAGATTATATTTGTCCCCACCCTCCCAACCACCGATTGGTTGTGCACCCCCCACCCTCTTCCCCGGGAGAATATCATGTGCCCCCATACCTTAGATGATATATGCCGATACGAGTTGCTTGGAGCTTGTAGATCTGAGATATAGCAGCTCACATGATGTGTCTTAATATTTTTGCAGGAAACCTTGATGAGTTTGAGAATTGCACACAATTTGTACAAAAACTACATAGATGCCCTTTGATCCCATATCCAACGACCTCGAAGCTCATATCACCGTAGCATCAAAGATGAAGGAGGACATCATATTCTCCTGTATGTAAGAATATCATGTGCTACCACACCTTAGATGCTTTGGTGATACAAGCTCTTCGGAGGCGTTGGATTTGTGACCCAACACCTCCTCGGTGGTTCGAATGGCTTTTTGCAGAAAAGCCCCAAAAGAGTTCTGCCACTGCTTACAAGCACAAAGACTGCTCAGATGCCATTGGATCTCAGATCAAACGACCTCCAAGCTCGTATCATCGTAGCATCCAAGCTGTGATAGCACCTTATGTTTTCTTGCACGGGAGAGTATGAGGTGCTCCCGCACCGTAGATTCTATGGTGATACGAGTTCAGTGAGATCTAATGGCCCACAGTAGGAGGTTTGAATGTTTTTGCAATATACGGCTGATAGAGTTTGGGAAATGCGCAGAAAGTACAAGTACTACGCATGTGCCATCTGATCACTGATCATACGACCTAGATGCTCATATCACCATAGCGGGTAATTAAGCTACGGGGAGCACCTAATATGAGCAGGGGGGAGCTGTTGGATCGAAGATGCAGCGGCACACACAAGGCCTGAATGTTTTATTTGCAAAAAAAACCTTTGGAGAGCTTGGAAATTGCGCATAATTACAAATACTACTCCCAAGCCATTGGATCTCACTTCCAACAGTGTAAAAACTCATATCACCATAGTATATAAGCTGCGGGGTGGATGTGATATTCTATGCCGCTGTCATTTTTGTTCGTAAACTTGCAAAAAACGTGTAAGTCGTGCCGTTACTTGTCTAACCGTGCAAAGTGTTTGTTCAAAAAAACCATCCTACACTGAAATATCGGAACAACACACGGGGGTCCCACTTGTCATTAATCAAATTTGGACCTAAAACTAACAAATCTGAAAGACGAGATTCGAACTGGCAACCTGGACTACAAAGCATAAGTCGATAGCCTGAAAAAACGAACGGTTGTTGGCTTTGTCCCATAACTTGATTTTATACAGTACTTGCGTTTAGTAGAGTAGAGGGAGTGCCTCGTCAACACGTGCATGACTGTTGTCTCACTTACTCGTGGGTCCTAGGTCTGCGATCTCAATCTCTCTTCTCTCCATCGTCTAACCTTTGCACGGGCACACATGAAGAGCGGCGCTAGCTTGCCGTGGTGTTATTACAACTAAAAAAAGCTTGGAAAATAGAAGAATCTCCTAGAACAAGAGACGTTGTGGCTGGTCGAGACGGAGCTAACCACATCTATCCTCCGTGCCACGTTTGCATGATGAAGCTGTGTGGCTAGTGGGGTGTTTTCGACCGACTGGCTGGGTCCCGAGGTCGAACCATAGGTACTACGTCTGATAAAGTATATTTTTGCACGCACATTTTTCCTCCGTGCCGAGACATGGCACACCCTACCGTGCGGTTTCGGGGTCCTCCCGGGTGGTGCATGCATATATTCTTCCTGATGTGGGATGCCCTACCGCGCGTTTTCTGGGTCCTCCTCAGTCGTAGTGCTGAAGCAAGTAAATGAGTCGTCAAATCACGAAAGACCACCTTTCCCGCTGAGTACATCAGTGAAGCACGGTGGCTAGCTAGTTGGGCTAGTTCGAATGATTAGCTAGGCCGCTGCCACATTTGTTTTTTCACCCCTTTTTTTATCTACTTGCCGGCAGGTAAATTTAAATATCCACCGCGGCATTGCTCTGGTGTTTGGGTGCAGCAGGATTTTTAATTTTTTGATTGACGGGAGCAGGCTTGGCAGGATTTTTAATTTTTTGATTGACGGGAGCAGGCACGATAGCAATTAGTCACGATGACTCCGCTTGTAAAAACCCACTGCTCCCTGATGTGAGGAGGCGTCGACTGGTGTTTTACCATGGTGAAAACCAAAAGATTCCCTGCTCCCTCCGCCTTCCCATAGATTGCATTGCCTTTCAGCCGTTTCGCCCCTTTGCTTCCTCTCCCCATTGCTTCTACCTGGTGCCATGGCGGCGCAACAGATCACGGAGTCCGAGGTGAGGCGCTTGACACTGGCTCCTGTCGATCGGGAGCGGGCGGTTGCACCCTGCATCACCAACGTCATGCGCCTCGAGAAGCAGAGGGACTTCGGTGGTGTTTAGGCGCCCTCTGCATGGGCATGTCCATGTCTCGGCACAACATGACCGTTGGATCAAACTCAGACGGTGCAGATCAGTCACTGTAGCACAAAGCGTGTGGGTGTGTTTGGTTGCATTCTCATCTCAATATAGTTGTTTACTCTTCGTGTATTTTTGTCAACCTACTAGTGTGGACTCATGCACCCTTCATGCACTGTGCCAAACGCTCAAAAGTGGGTCGAGAAGGGAACTTTTGCTCCCATCCCGTGCACCCTTCATACACCCTGCCTAACACTATTCGTGCTTCATATGGTTCATGTTTCGTGGAGTACTGTAGCACCGTACTCTCTGTGCGCTGTGGACCTAGTTCTGTTAACATTGATCTCACCATTCATTCTCGACCGGACAGTCGAAAAAGCGGTACTATGTTACATATAGGAGTAGTTTACATGCGCACAACATCATTTGTTATCGTCATATCTTACTAAACTAGCAACAAGATTGTGTAGTACTGACGTATGACCCACTGCACATGCCTATTAGTAGGAGCACTGTGTACGTTCAAGTGGCTGACGTGTTTCGCACTCCTCTGTCGTAAGAGTGGAAATGCTTGTTGTAATCATTTTCTTCTTCAGAAAAACAGTGGACACACTCTACCGTGCGGATCCTCCTCTAGCCATGCACTAAATTACTCACTTTCGCCGACGTGTGCGACAGCCAGCACCTGGGTCCACCAGCCATGGACTAAATTACTCCGTAGTAGAGTGACGGTAGACTACCCCGATCGAACCACCGCAGTAATGCCCAATGAGCCGTCAAATCACAAAAACCCCTCCTTTCCAGCAGTAAGTTGGATGGACGAAGCAACCATCATTTCACTCTTCTCTCTCAGCTTCCTCTCTTGGATGGACGCTGGAGCACCGGCCGACGTGATGTCTATGGCTCTGGCCAAAACCGTCGAGGCTCAAGATACGAAGAAGCGCAAGCACCCCGCCGAGACTACCGCAGACAAGCTCAAAGCCATCACGCTGTCCAAGCCCCCCTCTCCGAGATCCCTCATCAAGCAAGTCCAGGTAATGTCTCTTGTTGACGATCTTTTTCTCGATCTTGATCGTGTTTTTTCATCTAACACGCAGTACTAGTACTGGTAGTACAACTTTCTGGGTGATCTTGCATGTGATTTTAGTGTGCCAAATGATGGTTCTAAATTCCTCTTTTGACCAAAACATGCGAGATGTTGACACTGATTTCTTATAGATTACTTTCAACTACTCCCTCTGTCCCAAATTTCTTGTCTTAGATTTGTCTAGATACGGATGTATCTAATACTAAAATGTGACTTGATACATCCGTATCAAGACATATCTAAGACAAGAAATTTGGGACGGAGGGAGTACTTTATGAACATCAATGCTACCTTTTAAGAGGGTATATTTGCCTCAGTAACTTGTGTTATGGATATTGCATGTAATCCCTCTGCTCTCATGCCTTTGAAGACATGTTCTAGTGTCTTTGTTCACTCATTTCTGTGCGTATATGTAGTCATATATGGAGTATAATATCAAAAATCATCTTATATTTCTGAACGGAGGTAGTAATAAAATATGGTTTTTGTTTGAATTAGAACCAGGTCCGCGGTGGAGATGAAGTTCTCAAAGTCATGCCGTGTGAACTGGAAAACCTAATGGTGAGTTCTACTGCTGAACTATCCAGCTGCTGTGTCCTTGTCGCCACGTGTCCTGAACTAGTGTTTTCCTGTAGCATTGTTGTCAGGCGTGTTCTCGAGGCTGTACTTGACCACAACAATTTCCTGGTTGTGCCTTCGATTACGAAGGGTGTGGTTCTTGTAAAGCTTCCCAACAAATCTGATGCGGCCTGTCTTCATCATCATGTTTATGAGTGGAAAGACCACTCTGTTAGCTTCTCCAAGGTTGACAAGATGGTGATGGTCCATGTAGACATCTCACACGAAGTCCATGGCCTAGTCAGTTATGCAGGGTTCATCCCGTAGGTCAGTGGCAAGAAATAGTCTGCATAGTTTAGTTAGTGCAACTTTGCTTGTCTGTAGTAAGTACTATTGTTCAGTACTTGATTTGTGTTTGTGAACCCTGTATTGTTTATTAGTATTGCCGCTTTTGGTGTGTGGTCAGTCCTGAGAACGGTCTATGTTTATGTCTGTCCACTCAATTCAGTATGTATATTTTGAAGTATCCAGATCATATTTTTTGTGAGGACGGTTTATCAATTATGGTTACACTCCAATATCTGTATGCATTGCAGGGTTTATCGCACCCACCAGGATTTCCAGTCCCATGGATGTTCGGTCCAAACGATTTGTCACGACCTTTGGACTGTCCTACTTGTGGGAGTAGGCGCGGCCCCTGCATGCCACGCGTAGTTGGACGATCAATCTTCTGTTTAGTACTTCAACATAGTGATTTCCTGGTAAGGATTCACTCGTGTCACATCAAGTAAATCTTATTGATTTACTGTCTAAATCTTATTGATTTAATGTCATGTTTTCTTTCTTTTCCTGTAATTTTGCGATGCAGGTTTTGCCATGTGACATTCATCACAGAATAAACCGTTTGGTTTGCTCTACGATGGCTATTTTTTCAGGTTTCACTTCTTATGTCGTGTCAGTAATGAAGGCACTGTCCATCACCTATATTACTGGAAAAAAATTGGATCAGTCTGTTGTCTGAGTACAAGATGAATCCCTATGATGAACTGCAGTTTGGTTTAACAAAAATGCCACAATTAGTCCTCGCGTTTAAAAGAAATGAAGAAAAAAACTGGATCACGGTCACGGATCCTAGTCAAGTTAGAAAGCTGATCATAGCAGACCAGACACGATCGCCGCTGTCTCGCACAGATCGAGCACCGGCAGTTGCTCTAGCACTGACAGCGGAAGTAGCTCAGTCTGATCCAGCTAAGGATTGGGCACCGACCGCGTCAGCGGATCAGTCTGATCTACCGGAGGATCGGGAATCGACACCGGCACCAGCTAAACAAGGAGCACCATCCCCGGCAGCAGCAGCGGCTTCGACACCTGCAACAACACTTGTACTTGCATCTGCTCCGGCCATGCAGTTGCACCGGCAACAGACTGGGCTGCAGTTCGCACTTCATATACCAAAGTCCTTACAAAAACCGACATGTCCACCTTCTTGGTAAGCATTGAATGCCCAAGTGCTTCGTTCTTTTTTCTTTCCATGTTGTTTCACATGATTCACTGTGTTAATCTAACTGTTTGGGTATGTCTTCTTGTTTGCAAGCAGAGAATTCCTACAGCAACGAGGGAGTCGTTCAACAATCCGGGCGACCGCGGCCAAGTTTCTCTTACCATGTGCAGCCTTGGTGTGAATGAACCTGCTCAATATACCGTAAGTACAAAGGATGGTCGCATGATGATTGATGCTAAAGGATGGTCAAGGTTCAAATCTAAATCATATCTTGCGGTAGGGGATGATGTCAAAATCGAACTTTCTCGGCAAGGAGAGCTAGTCCAAATCAACTTTGAAATTTTTCAGTAGCAGCACGCAACTGCCGAACTGATCTATCCTCCGACAGGTTTTGATGTAATAATCTGGCATGGTGAAACAAGTGTCCTGTGTGTATAAGTAGTACGACAATATTATTTATCACATGATATACCGTTGATAGAATTGCAACTCTGATTGCTGGTTAGGAACTGTCGCTCGAATTCATTCCAACAGCTGCCGTGCTTTATTCAATTTTGTGTATTCGCCTTGCGACAGCATCTAAAACCAGCGCCGTACCGATCGCTTGCAATATGAAAAGCGTTGAGGTAGAACACATGGGCCCCCAAACATGCAGGGTCGGCCTGCGGCCCAAAGTCCAGAACCGTGAGCCCAAAGTCCTAAACTACCATAAAAAAAGCTGAACCCCCATAATGCCCGTGCGTTGCAGAGGGAGTATATTTCTCGGCAAGGTGAGCGTGTGATATAAAAGATTTGTATATTTCTTTATAGAGGGAGTATCTCTCTGTCAAAAAATATATTTATGTGTAACTAGTTACTCCTGTCTTTCTACTTCGTTTCGCTGATATGTGGGGCAACCAGCAACGGGGTCCACGTGCCATATGCACAAATCAGAGTGCACAACTTCACGGTAGACACACCCCGGTCGTAGCGCCACGGTAATGCCCAATGAGCCGTCAAATCACATCCCCCCTTTCCAGCTTTAGCAGTAAGCTGGACGGACGAAGCGGCAATATTTCACTGGGCCTGAATCCCCTTCTCCCTCGTCTGCTTGTTCAGAGAAAAACCCCTCTCGGCGATTGCACAGTGTTTTCTCATGGAGAACCAGGTACGAATTCTTCATCCATCCCCGATAAATCCAAGTCCCTTGGTCGCAGGTAATGCTAGGATGGAAGCCGCCACCGTTGATGCATTTTTCTTCCTACTAAATCTAGTGTGTTTCTATTGCAGTGCCCAAAGTGCGAGTACCCTACAGGTTTCTGCGCCCTTGGCGAGATGCCACACTTGTTTCTTCTCATCGTAACACAACATTTTGAAACGTGCACAGTATGTTCCTAGACTCCTCTTTTCTATCCGGGAGGGTGGGGTTTTTTTAAACATGTTGTGTTCTCATATTATTTTTCCTGCAGTGTATTATTTGCTCTGCCAGAACACATGTACTCAAGATGCTCGGCCTTGCCATAACTGAATACACTAGTTTAATGGTCACAGTGAAGACAAGCCATGGATATAAGTTCCGAGTTGGGTTCATGAACCAAGAAGATCGCAGCTTTTTTTATGGCCGAACTTGGATAAACTTTCTCAAGTGTTACGGACTGAAAGTTGGCGCACGAATGTTGATGGAAATAGCAGAACCTGGTCTCATCTTCACTGCGATCTTCCACCCCGACTTCGTTCCAATTGTTCATCCATGTTAGTTTTGTATCTGGTTCTTGCTTGTTGCCTCGATTACTTCTTAATCCACCTATTCTGTCTAACTAATCACAATTTAACTTTAGAAGTAGCAATGAATCTCTCACGAAGATGCTACTTCTAACTAATATTTTCTTATAATTGGTGGCACGTGTAGGTTTTTTCAGAGTTAAGCAGTCTGCTCGTTTGTTACTCTGTAATAACTCGGTTGTTACTAATGGCACTGAAGTTGACTGGATCGACATCCACAAGTTCCTACACTTTATTGATCGTCTTGAGGTCCTTGTGGGGCGTTTCAATGGTGGAAGGCCACGTGGGATATGTGTGCCACTACTGCACTCATTGAACAGGTCCAACTATGCGAGAAACTTATGGTACGAGCTATTTTCTGTTATATATGTTGTTCATAAACTATTGCTTATACACAGTTTTACAGTTGTGATCTTCTTGAAACAGGAACTGCTGAGTTCTATTGTTCCTATACAGATGCCTGACCATGGTCGGGTCAGACTTGCGCTTGGTCACAACATGATGTTTATGTCGACCTACTCAATTCCCCTTGGAGGTGAAAAGATACTTATTCATGGGTGGTCTCAAATAATGAAGGCCCGTACATCTTGGAGAATAGGACAGAAGATTATGTTCATGCTTTTCCATGGCTTTAAAGCGAATATCCTGTTTATTGACCACGTTGTGAGATGAAGCTGCTTTCAGAAGGTTGTGGATGCGCGGGGTGGCGCCTGGGCCTTGTCCTGGGGCTTGGCGGCCTAACCCTTGGTTAACTGTAGGCAAAGTAGCACTATTCGAGGCGTGCTTTGTACAGTTGACCTGTATAAGTACTCATACTGCTTTTAGCTTTGGTTGTTAAGTGCCCCTGCTGGTTTAAGTTAAGGTTGTTAAGTAGTCCTGCTACTTTTACAGTTTGTCGTGTTTCTTCAGTCCTGTCTTCCTCCAGCCGCCAAAACCAAACCAGCGCCGGCGGGGCCGCCTGCTTCCGCCTCCCACGGCTGGTTGTGCCTCAGCGCACGCATCGCTGCCCCACCGTCTCCTAAATCGTTAACGCCGACGTCCTTCGCGTGCTTTGGTGCGCTCGCCGTGGCGCCACCCTCTCGCGTTTTCAACATGGTCAACAAACAACGGGAATCGGCAGAAGTACGCGCAGAGGATGACAGTATGGGCCCACCACGTCAGCGTATGGAAAAATAAAATGCTTCCTCCTAGTGTTTTCTTGACATCTGGGACCCATGACATTGTGAGCGTATATAGTCAATAGACAAGAGAACAACACAAGATCGGCTGACACCTGGGACGTGGCTACTCGAGCAGTATTTTTTTGGTATTGTTGAGACGGAGCAGGGTTTGAATTGTGCTGTGGCCCGTCTAGCCCAAGCTTATATTTTATGTTCACCATGTGACCAGCCCAGCTATTTTTTCTTTGTGAAAATGAGCCCAGTTTATTTTTTCTGAAGAATACCCAATCCAGGCCTACTTATTTTTCTACGCCCTGATGGGCTACAACTCTTTCAAGACGCCTGCAAATCTTGAAAGTAATATGAAATGGGTTGTAAATATAAAAACAGATGACAAATTGGCAATTACTTTATAATTTCTGAATTTTTTCACATTTTCAGATTCCTATTTCACTAGGCATTAACCTAATTTAAATATATCTTCAAAGTACTTTAAATCTGGCTCGAAATTTCGGTATTAAAAATAGTTTGGAACCCACAGAAATATGCGAAATTGGCCCTGGCCAACCAAAAAACGACTGCAATAAATTGCATTAGAAGTTGCCATGAGCTATATATAAATTATTAAAAAAAGAGGGAGTGGTCTGACTTATGGGCCTGTTTAGTTGACGCGTATGCAAGATTTTTTTAGTTATTATATATGTCAACGAACGATTCTAGCAGACGTAACCGTTGGATGTCAATCCAACGGCCGTCGTGTTTCTTCAATCTCTGATCTTCTTGCTCCAGCCGCCAAAGCAGCGCCGGCGGGATCGCCTACTCCCGCCTCCCGTGGCCGGCTGTGCTGCCGCGCAGGCCTCAGCGCCCCCTACTACTCCCACCGCTGGCAGGGCATCCCTCTACTCACCCACACCCCCTGTTATTCTGTGGCGACGACAGCCTCACACTTCAGCCGAGCCGGCGAACCCTCGTACTCCTCTCCACGCGGGCTTCCACTGCCGCGTCTAACCCGGCTCCGCATCGTCCCCTTCCTAGGCCCCGCCATCGTCCACCGCTATGGTGCTCTCGGCGCGGCGTGGTCAATGTGGTCAACGACTGACTTCCATCGGAAGAGTACTATACGTGGAGAGGCTGACAGCTGGGTCCACGGCAGCGGCAAGGAAGTGCCTCCTTATTATGCGGAAAATAATTATTCCTCCACCTGACAACAGGGACCCACCGGACGGGCCACCAGTATTTCACGAAAAAAATGTTTCCCCCTGACTACTGGGACCCACAGGACGGGCCACCGTATTTCGCAAAAAAAGTTTCCCCCGTTGTTAGCTCGGACCCACCGAAAGTGCCTCCTTATTACGCACAAGAAAATGAATACGTCCTGCTAGCTGGAACCCACCTTGATGGGAGGCTGACTTGTGGACCTACTAAGTTGACTGGGACGGAGACCTTTGTCAACTTTAGTCAATATATGAACGATTCTAGCTCTAGTGACCGTACGATGTCCATCCAACGGCCGTTGTGCTTCTTCAACCTCTGGTCTTCTTGCTCCAGCCGCCCAAAGCAGCGTCGGTCGTGCCGCCTGCTCCTACCGCACGTGGCCGGCTGTGATGCCGCGGAGGCCTCACCGCCCCTACTACTCCCACCGTTGGCCAGGCCATCCCTCTACGCACCCACACCCCCTGTTATTCAGCGCCGACGGCAGCCTCACACCGCAGCCGAACGAGTGAACCCTCATACTCCTCTACGCGTGGGCATCCACTGCCGCGTCTTCCCCGGCTCCGCGTCGTCCCCTTCCTAGGCCTCGCGGTCGTCCACCGCCCTGGTGCTCTCGGCGCGGTGTGGTCAACGTGGTCAAGGAATGGCTTCCATCGAACGTGGACTATATGTGGAGAGGCTGATAGCGGGGTCCACGGCCACAGGAAGGAAGTGCCTCCTTATTACGCGCAAAATAATTATTCCTCCACCTGACAGCGGGGACCCACCAGATGGGCCACCGTATTTCGTGAAAAAACGTTTCCCCCTGACTGCTGGGACCCACCAGCTACATCTTCGCACGCAAGGAAGTGCGTCCGAAAAAAACGATTCGCCCCCCTGACTGCTGGGACCCACCAGCTACATCTTCACACGCAAGGAAGTGCGTCCGAAAAAACGATTCGCCCCCCTGACTGCTGGGACCCACCAGCTACATCTTCGCACGCAAGGAAGTGCGTCCGGGCAAAAAAAAAACGATTCCCCCCTGACTGCTGGGACCCAGCAGCTACACCTCCGCACGCAAGGAAGTGCGTCCGGGCAAAAAAAAAACAAAAACAAAACGATTCGCCCCCCTGACTGCTGGGACCCACTAGCTACATCTTCGCAGGCAAGGAAGTGCCTGACAGTCGGGACCCACCTGGTCGAAGCGTACGTATCGTTGTCATTCTGGTCACGAATGTGTACATACATATATATTGGTCGATGTAGAGGCGCGCACGTGTCGTAATAGAGGCGCATACATGTCGTAGTAGAAGCGCGCACGTGTCGTAATAGAGGCGCGTACGTGTCGTAGTAGAGGCGCGCACGTAGCATATACACGTACGTACAACGACCAGGGTGCAAGAAAGAAAATACGGCCACGTACATACATATGGGCTGGGTCTCGAACGCCTACTCACGCATACGTACGGCCAGGGCTTGTGTACATGGCTGGGTCGGAATAGAGAAACAACGTCATCCTCGTGTTCATGGGGAGGCAACGGAATGCGTTGTGTTAATCGGGAGGCAACAGAATGCGTCATGTTCATGGGGAGGCAACGGAATGCATTGTGTTCATCGGGAGGCAACGGAACGCGTGGGAGCCAACCGGCTGGGTCGGAATGGAACGCGGGGTCGTGTTCGTCGGGAGGGTTTGGACGGAACAGGCGATGGAAACGAGGCCTTGCATACCGCAAAACGGAGGAAACGGCCTTGTGTTCGACCGGCCACGTTCGAAACGGGATCCTGTTCATCAGGAGGGGTCTGGCGTACCGCAAAACGGAGGAAACGGACCTCATACGGTCGAAACGGGGGTCCTGTTGATTGGGAGGGGTGTGGCGTACCGCAAAACGGAGGAAACGGACTTGTGGTGGAGCGCTATGGTCGAAACGGGGGTCTTGTTGATCGGGAGGGGTGTGGCGTACCGCAAAACGGGACTCCACGGGATGTAGAGGCGCGCACGTGTCGTAGTAGAGGCGCGTACAAGTCGTAGTAGAGGCGCGCACGTAGCATGTACACGTACGTATAGCGGCCAGGGTGCAAGAAAGAAAATACGGCCACGTATGTGTACATACGGGCGGGGTGTCGAACGCCTACTCACGCATACGTACGGCCAGGGCTCGTGTACATGGCTGGGTCAGAACGCAGAAATAGTGTCGTCGTCGTGTTCATGGGGAGGCAACGGAATGCGTCGTGTTCATGGGGAGGCAAAGGAATGCGTCGTGTTCATCGTGAGGCAACGGAACGCGTGGGAGCCAACCGGCTGGGTCGGAATGGAATGCGTGGTCGTGTTCATCTGGAGGGCTTGGACGGAACAGGCGATGGAAACGAGGCCCGAGTACCGCACAATGGAGGAAACGGACCTCCTATGTTCGGAACGGGGTCCTGTTGATCGAGAGGGGTCTGGCGTACCGCAAAACGGAGGAAATGGACCTCCTACGTTCGAAACGGGGGTCCTGTTGATCGGGAGGGGTGTGGCGTACCGCAAAACGGAGGAAACGGACCTCCTACGGTCGAAACGGGGGTCCTGTTGATCGGGAGGGGTGTGGCGTACCGCAAAACGGACGAAACGGACCTCCTACAGTCGAAACGGGGGTTCTGTTCATCGGGAGGGGTGTGGCGTACCGCAAAATGGGACTCCACGGGATACTGTTCATCTCCATCGTCGACCTCCTCCAGCCTCCACGGGCTACCGTCGACCTCCTCCAGCCTCCACGGGCTCCTGTTCATCCAGCCTCCACCGCGCGCTACTCCACCGGCTACTGTTCAACAACCCCTCCACGGGCACCCCTCCACCGTCTACTATTCACCCAGCCCTCCACACCACGGGGTCCTGTTCAACCACCCCTCCACGGGCACCCCTCCACCGTCTACTGTTCATCCAGCCCTCCACCACACCACGGGGTCCTGTTCATCCAGAGGCAAAACACCGCTCACTGTTCATCCAACCCCCCCTGCAACGCTCACTGTTCATCCAATCGATCGGCTTTAGTTAGCAGCAGTAGCGAAGGAATCGCTCGATCGGGTTCAGTTAACAGCCATCGATCGATCACTCGGGTTCAGTAACGCGTAGCCTGCAGTGCAATCGCTTGGGTTCAGTTAGAGCCCAACGCCTCGCTCGGGTTCAGTTAGAGCCAACGCCTCGCACACACGCGCGTACGTGTACGAGAGAAACGCGCATCGCTCGTCCCCCGACCTCCCACTGTAACCGGGAACTCCTCGAAATTTTCCTCCCCCTCGCTTCTACCATGGATTTTTCTGTCATGGACGGCCTAAAGAATGTCATGCAGCTGCGTCTCCGGACCGCCCAGGATGAAAAGCCCATTTTCTGTCATGATTTTTTGTCATAGAAGTAGGAGCCCACCACATCTATGATGATACCGGGTTTTGTCACAATTATCGTCATAGAATTGTCATATGTATGACAGAAAAAACTTCGTTCGGCCCAAAATGTTACGGATGTGTCTTTTTTTGTAGTGCTGCTTGTGCTTTATTATCATAGTGGCGAACTTTGATGCCCAATGGATGTAATATGTCGTAATTTCTTTATTGTATAGTCTAGGTTTTTCTTATTCACGATGCTGCAGTTATTTTACTGTATATATATCCTGTCTTAGTAGTAAACCGGCCAAACCGTAAAATTTCGGTACATAATCGGGCCGTCATGCAATCACGATGTAGGTTGGGCCTGAAATGTGCCGAACAGCTCATGGGCCGGCAGCATCCTGAAATGAACCCCGGCCCATTATTGTGCGATTCAAATCACGGGCTTTTAACAGGCCAAAATTGTCTCGGTCCTTGTTTGGCCCAATCAGATATCGGCTGCGAGCAGGCCGGATGCAAACCGGTCCGTAGTTAGGCCCAATTATATGACGGGCTTTTAACAGGCCGAAATTAATATAGGGCCAAAATGTTAAACGGGCCCTTAACAGGCCAAAACTAATATCAGGCCGAATTATTAAGTGGGCCTTTAGCAAGTGGGCCCAAAAGCATAGTGTCCAGTTGACGGCCGAATCTGATATGGGCCATAATTGAGCCCAAAGCCTCTTAAAGGGCCGGACCTGATCTGGGCCGTAATTTGGCCCATAACATGGTAGGCTTTCAATGGGCCGGATCTCATATGGGCCACTATTAGGCCCGGAGCGTGGCAGGTCATAAATGGACCGGTTCAAATATGGGCCGGCATTTGGCCCAAAACATGGCAGCCAGTTAATGGTCCGGCCTACTAGGGTCCTCAAAATCTTGTGGGCCTACAGCTGGGCCGGCCCATTAATGTCGGCGAAATCTCATGGGCCTTTAGCTGGGCCGACCCATTATGATCCGCAAGAATCTTGTGGGCCTTTACCTGGGCCGGCCCATTATGGCACACAAAAATCTTGTGGGCCTTTACCTGGGCCGGCCCATTATGGCCCGCAAAATCTTGTGGGCCTTTAGCTGGGCCAGCCCATTATGGTCCGCAAAATCTCGTGGGCCTTTAGCTGGGCAGGCCCATTATGGTCCGCAAAATCTTGTGGGCCTTCAGTTGGGTCGGCCCATTTAAACTTGATGGGCCAGTCCACATGTCAACATATCATAGGCGTGTCTCGCCCATTGGATGAGTGACACCTATGCCAATGCAGACCTGACACGTGTCTCCTCCAGCCTATGATGATTTTACACGTGGAAAATCCCCATTGGTCGGGGCTGTTAACGGGTTATCGGATCCAAAACCTGACCCGATAGCTTAACGGCGTTCCGTTACGCTGGATGCCACGTGTCGGTCACCCTTGATGAAAGCACTTATGTGACGCGCGATTTATCGTCATGGAAGTGGACACTTCCGTGATGATAATTTTGGTAATGTCATGGAACACTTCTACGACAGCACAGGTATGACTATCTTGATTCTGTCAAAAAATCGTCATGGATGTACATGCATGACAGAAAACGCGACCTATTGTGACAAACACGTATCATCACGGAAGTGTATTTTTTTGTAGTGATGGTTTAGTTGATTTGGATCACGTGATCACTTAGATGATTAGACGGATGTCTATCTAAGTGGGAGTTCTTAAGTAATATGATTAATTGAACTTTAATTTATCATGAACTTAGTCCTGGTAGTATTAGCATATCTATGTTGTAGATCAATAGCTCAAGATGTTGCTCCCCGTTTATTGTGCTCTTAGAGAAAAACTATGTTGAAAAATGTTAGTAGAAATGATGCGGATTGGATCCGTGATCTGAGGATTATCCTCATTGCTGCACAGAAGAATTATGTCCTTGATGCACCGCTAGGTGACAGACCTATTGCAGGAGCAGATGTAGACGTTATGAACGTTTGGCTAGCTCAATATGATGACTACTTGATAGTTTAGCGCACCATGCTTAACGTCTTAGAATCGGGACTTCAAAGACATTTTGAACGCCATGGAGCATATAAGATGTTCCAAGAGTTGAAATTGGTATTTCATGCTCATGTCCGTGTCGAGAGGTATGAGGCCTCTGACAGTACTTTTCCTACAAGATGGAGGAGAATAGCTCAAGCAGTGAGCATGTGCTCAGATTGTCTGAGTACTACAATTGCTTGAATCAAGTGGGAGTTAATCTTCCAGATAAGAGAGTAATTGACAAAATTCTCTAGTCACTATCACCGAGTTACTAGAACTTAGTGATGAACTATAATATGGAAGGGATGACAAATGTAATTCCCAAGCTCTTCGTGATGCTGAAATCGACGAAGGTAGAAATCAAGATGAGCATCAAGTGTTGATGGTTGACAAAGACCACTAGTTTCAAGAAAAGGGCAAAGGGAAGGGGAACTTCAAGAAGAATGGCAAGCAAGTTGCTGCTCAAGTGAAGAAGCCCAAGTCTGGACCTAAGCCTGAGACTAAGTGCTTCTACTGCATAGGGACTAGTCACTAGAAGCGGAACTGCCCCAAGTATTTGGCGGATAAGAAGGATGGCAAAGTGAACAAAGGTATATTTGATATACATGTTATTGATGAGTACTTTACTAGTGTTTATAGTAACCCCGTCGTATTTGATACTAGTTCAGTTGCTAAGAGTAGTAACTCGAAACGGGAGTTGCAGAATGAACAGAAACTAGTTAAGGGTGAAGTGACGATGTGTATTGGAAGCAGTTCCAAGATTGATATGATCATCATCGCACACTCCCTATACTTTCGGGATTAGTGTTGAACCTAAATAAATGTTATTTGGTGTTTGCGTTGAGCATGAATATGATTTGATCATGTTTATTGCAATACGGTTATTCATTTAAGTTAGAGAACAATTGTTGTTCTGTTTACATGAATAAAACCTCCTATGGTCATACACACCAACGAAAATGGTTTATTGGATCTCTATCGTAGTAATACATATATTCATAATATTGAAGCCAAAAGATGCAAAGTTAATAATGATAGTGCAACTTATTTGTGGCACTGCCGTTTAGGTCATATTGGTGTAAAGCGCATGAAGAAACTCCATGCTGATGGGATTTTGGAATCACTTGATTATGAATCACTTGATGCTTGCGAACCATGCCTTATGGGCAAGATGACTAAAACTCTGTTCTCCAGAACAATAGAGGAAGCAACTGACTTTTTGGAAATAATACATACTGATGTATGCGATCCGATGAGTGTTGAGGCTCGCGGCGAGTATCATTATTTTTGACCTTCACGGATGATTTGAGCAGATATGGGTATATCTACTTGATGAAACATAATTCTGAAACATTTGAAAAGTTCATATAATTTCAGAGTGAAGTGGAAAATCGTCGTAACAAGAAAATAAAGTTTCTACGATCTGATCGTGGAGGAGAATATTTGAGTTACGAGTTTGGTCTTCCTTTAAACAATGCTGAATAGTTTCGCAACTCACGCCACCTGGAACACCACAACATAATGGTGTGTCCGAACATCGTAACCGTACTTTATTAGATATGGTGCAATCTATGATGTCTCTAACCGATTTACCACTATCGTTTGGGGGTTATGCATTAAAGACAGTTGCATTCACGTTAAATAGGGCACCATCTAAATCCTTTGAGACGACACTATATGAACTATGGTTTGGCAAGAAACCAAAGTTGTCATTTCTTAAAGTTTGGAGTTGCAATGCTTATGTGAAACATTTTCAACCTGATAAGCTCGAACCCAAATCGGAGAAATGCGTCTTCATAGGATACCCAAAGGAGACTGTTGGGTACACCTTCTAATCACATATCCAAAGGCAAAATATTCGTTGCTAAGAATGGATTCTTTTTAGAGGAGTTTCTCTCGAAAGAAGTGAGTGGGAGCAAAGTAAAAGTTGATAAGGTAATTGTACCTGCTCCATTATTGGAAAGTAGTTCATCACAGAAATCTGTTCCTGTGACTACTACACCAATTAGTGAGGAAGCTAATGATGATGATCATGTAACTTCAGATCAAGTTACTACCGAACCTCGTAGGTAAACCAGAGTGAGATTCGCACCAGAGTGGTATGGTAATCCTATTCTGGAGGTCATGTTACTTGACCATGATGAACCTACGAACTATGAGGAAGCGATGATGAGCCCAGATTCAACAAAATGGCTTGAGGCCATAAAATCTGAGATGAGATCCATGTATGAGAACAAGTGTGGACTTTAGTTGACTTGCCCATTGATCGGCAAGCCATAGAAAATAAATGGATCTTCAAGAGGAAGACGGATGCTGATAGCAGTGTTACTATCTACAAAGCTAGACTTGTCGAAAAAGGTTTTTTTTTGACAAAGTTCAAGGTGTTGAATACGATGAGATTTTCTCACTCGTAGCGATGCTTAAGTCTGTATGGATCATGTTAGCAAATTGTCATATTTTATGAAATCTGGCAAATGGATGTCAAAAATACATTCCTTAATGGATTTCTTAAAGAAGAGTTGTATATGATGCAACCAGAAGGTTTTGTCAGTCCTAAAGGTGCTAACAAAATGTGCAAGCTCCAGCGATCCATCTATGGACTGGTGCAAGCATCTCGGAGTTGGAATATATGCTTTGATAAGTTGATCAAAGCATATATAGTTTTATACAGACTTGCGGTGAAGCCTGTATTTACAAGAAAGTGAGTGGGAGCACTACAGCATTTCTGATAAATATATGTGAATGACATATTGTTGATCGGAAATAATGTAGAATTATTCTGCAAAGCATAACGGGGTGTTTGAAAGGAGTTTTTCAAAGAAAGACCTCGGTGAAGCTGCTTACATATTGAGCATCAAGATCTATAGAGATAGATCAAGACGCTTGATAAGTTTTTTCAATGAATACATACCTTGACAAGATTTTGAAGTAGTTCAAAATGGACAGGCAAAGAAAGAGTTCTTGCCTGTGTTACAAGGTGTGAAATTGAGTAAGAATCAAAGCCCGACCACGGCAGGAGATAGAAAGAGAATGAAAGTCATGCCCTATGCCTCAACCATAGGTTCTATAAAGTATGCCATGCTATGTACCAGATCTATTGTATACCCTACACTGTTTTTGGCAAGGGAGTACAATAGTGATCTAGGAGTAGATCACTGGACAACGGTCAAAATTATCCTTAGTGGAATAAGGATATGTTTCTCGATTATGGAGGTGACAAAAGGTTCGTCGTAAAGAGTTACGTCGATGCAAGTTTTGACACCGATCTGGATGAGTCTAAGTCTCGATCTAGATACATATTGAAAGTGGGAGCAATTAGCTAGAGTAGCTCCGTGCAGAGCATTTTAGACATAGAAATTTGTGAAATACATACGGATCTGAATATTATAGACTCTCGTAAACCCTTTGGGTATTAGTCACATGGAGATGTGAACTAATCACATAAAGATGTGAACTAGATTATTGACTCTAGTGCAAGTGGGAGACTGAAGGAAATATGCCCTAGAGGCAATAATAAAGTTATTATTTATTTCCTTATATCATGATAAATGTTTATTATTCATGCTAGAATTGTATTAACCGGAAACATGATACATGTGTGAATACATAGACAAACAAAGTGTCACTAGTATGCCTCTACTTGACTAGCTCGTTGATCAAAGATGTTTATGTTTCCTAGCCATAGACAAAGAGTTGTCATTTGATTAACTGGATCACATCATTAGGAGAATGATGTGATTGACTTGACCCATTCCATTAGCTTAGCACTTGATCGTTTAGTTTGTTGCTATTTCTTTCTTCATGACTTATACATGTTCCTATGACTATGAGATTATGCAACTCCCGTTTAACGGAGGAACACTTTGTGTGCTACCAAACGTCACAATGTAAGTGGGTGATTATAAAGGTGCTCTACAGGTGTCTCCAAAGGTACTTGTTAGGTTGGCCTATTTCGAGATTAGGATTTGTCACTCCGATTGTCGGAGAGGTATCTCTGGGCCCACTCGGTAATGCACATCACTATAAGCCTTGCCAACACTATAACTAATGAGTTATTTACGGGATGATGTATTACGAAATGAGTAAAGAGACTTGCCAGTAACAAGATTGAACTAGGTATTGAGATACCGACGATCGAATCTCGGGCAAGTAACATACCGATGACAAAGGGAACAACGTAAGTTGTTATGCGGTTTGATCGATAAAGATCTTCATAGAATATGTGGGAGCAAACATGACAATCCAGGTTCCGCTATTGGTTATTGGCCGGAGACGTGTCTCGGTCATGTCTACATAGTTCTCGAACCCGTAGGGTCCGCACGCTTAAAGTTTCGGTGACGATTGTATTATGAGTTTATGTGATTTGATGTACCAAAGGTAGTTCGGAGTCCCGGATGAGACCTGGGACATAACGATGAGTCTCGAAATGGTCGAGGCGTAAAGATCGATATATTAGACGACTATATTTGGACATTGGAAAGGTTCTGAGTGATTCGAGTATTTTCGGAGTACCGGGGAGTTATGGGAATTCACCGGGAGAAGTATTGTGCCTTATTGGGCCATACGGGAATAGAGGAGAGAGGCCAAAAGGAAGGAGGTGCCCCCCCTCTGGTCCGAATTGGACAAGGGGTGCAGCCCCCTTTTCCTTTTCCCTCTCCCCCTCTTTCCTTCTCTCCTACTCCGGAAAGGAAAGGGGAATCCTACTAGGACTTGGGAGTCCTAGTAGGACTCCCCACACTTGGCGCGCCCCCTCTGGGGCCGGCCTCTCCCTGCCTCCTTTATATGCAGGGGCAGGGGGGCACCTCCAGACACACAAGTTGATCTGTTGATCTCTCCCAGTCGTGTGCGGTGCCCCCCTTTCTCGGCGTTCTCGGAACGGGGGTCCCCAGACCCGCCTGCCTGCGGCCCATGGCGTGGCCAAGCAGCAGGACGTACGGCCCATCTTCACCATCAAAGCATCCAAGACCCTCGCGAGGGTCCAAGCCTCGCGAGGCGGACGACGCAAGACCTCCTCCTGAGCGGCCTAGTCAGGCAGGCTCGCGAGGGGTGGAGATATCAAGGCAGGGCAAACCTCACGAGGCTCTCGTGACGTAAGCCACGACGATCGACACCAGGTGCGCGCCAGCGCGCGCAGCGTCCTTGTTTCCTCTTTGGTGCAAAGGGGGCAAGCGTAGCCGCGGAGTACCGAGGCATCAGGCAAAGGTTGCCATTTTGGTGCAACAAGACCAAGACCATGGACTGCAAGACAGAGGTCATCGTGGAGCCCAAGACGGCGTCACCACCAGAGCGTTGTGCAGGCGAAGACTACTTTTGTCAGGATGGCTCGTACTAGCTGTCCCCCTTTGAATTTGCCCGCCGTTGTTGGCTCCCTTCCCGCTCAATATTTGGGAAGAAGACCAGGGCCTCTATAAATAGGACAAGCCAACACAGTAGAGAAGAAGGCTGATCAAACCCCGAGATACACACAAGTCCGAAAGCACAGGAACACCTCAACCTTAGGAGGATGTTCTTCCCCTTGTATTGTTCATCATCAGCCCAAGAGGCAATCCACCACCACCACACCGGAGTAAGGTATTACACCACAACGGTGGCCCGAACCAGTATAAACCCCGTGTCTTTTTGTGTTGTGAGTTCGTCGAGTTTGTCCGCGAGATCTAGCGAGCTAGAGCACAGATCAGTAGGAGGGAAAGGCTTCGCGCACACCCGAGTGTTCGAACCTTAAGGGTTAGTCGGAGCCCCACATCCGACATTTGGCACGCCAGGTAGGGGTGCACCGGGGCTTCTCTCCACCTACCAGCGCCCCGTGCCGCCGCACTACACGCCCATGGCAGGTGCCCCGCCACCAACCTCTGCGGTCAACACCAGCAACAGGGAGTCTGGGTACCGAGCCCTGGCCCCCGCTCTGCGGCGAGTGCAGTGGCCGGCTAAGTTCAGGCCGGAGATGCCGCCGCGTTACGATGGCATGGCAGACTCGGCGCTGTTCCTGCTAGCATACGAGGAGGCTGTCCTCGAAGCCGGAGGTGACGACAAGATCATGGCAAACTCTGGTGACGCCTGGGGGGGAACTCCGCGACCTCTTCACTGCGCGCTACGCGGTGCTGGCACACCACGCAGTCGCGGCACTGCTGGGTGGCTCCCAAGCACCTCCTTTAGATCGCCACGTCAAGCCTTTCTTCCGTCAGATTGGGGCAGCCTGCAAGCGCCCGGGGGCTCCGTCGGGTTGGGCTGCGTCGGAGGCCGACCTCACCTTTGACTCGGAAGACCACCCCAGCTCCACCGCCAGCTCAGGGATGCTCCCGATGCTCTGCACACCCACCATTTGCAACGTTGCCGTCACCAAGACCGTCATCGACGGCGGCGCCGGCCTCAACTTGCTCTCCGTGGAATCCTTCAGCCTTCTTCATGTGCCGCTCGAACGGCTCGGCCTCAGCAAGCCCTTCACAGGAGTGGGTGGTGGAGCTGCTCACCCTCTGGGGCAGATCCGCCTCCCTGTCACCTTTGGCACACGAGACAACTATCGCACCGAGTTGGTGGACTTTGACATCGCCCGCATCAGTCTCCCGTACAATGCCATCCTCGGGTACCCGGCTCTCGCTCAATTGGTGACTCACCTGGCCTACAACCTCATGAAGATGCCAGGGAGCAAGGGCGTCATCACCATCAAGGGGGACACTAAGGAGGCCGTGACGGCGCTCAGGCTTGCCTTCAAGACCGCGGCAGCAGCGCAGCCAGCCGGCGCCGATGCGCCCGAGGCCAAGGAGACCGCGCCCACCAAGAAAAAGTAGTTGTTCACCCAAGACAAGGAGGAGACCAAGCAGGTGCCGGTCAATGAGGACGGGTCTTCAGGAGCCACCTTCACCATAGGAACCGGCCTTGACCCAGGACAAGAAGAAGCTTTGGTAAGGTTTTTGCACGCGAACAAGGACATATTCGCGTGGGAGCCCAATCAAGTGGTAGGGGTCATGAGAGAGGTAATCCAGCATCATCTAAGGGTGTGCCGCACCAAGCCAGAATTGATGCAGCACAGGGTCAGGAAGGCACACCGGGGCCATCAGCGGCGGAAAATCAAGCTCGGCAGGGCAACGTCGCGGAAACTCCTGAGGATGGCCAAGTCTCAAGAAACCCTCCACCTCAGGATACGCCACAATCTCCAAAAGACCCGAGCATAATCGGTGTGCCAGCCCTCGCCGAGCACCCGGTGTACTCCGTTAGCACCGTACTGCGGGACGCAAGGGCACGCTACCCCATGCCGCAAAAGCTCCTGCACGCACTTTTGGTGGCCTCGCGCAAGCTGCGACACTACTTCCAGGGGCACCCCATCAAGGTCATCTCGTCTTACCCATTGGAGAGGGTACTCAGGAGCCCAAACTCAGCCGGAAGGGTCGCTGAATGGAACATCGAGCTGCAAGCATTCGAGATGGAGTTCAGCACCACCAGGGTCATCAAGGGAGCCGCGCTCGCCGATTTTGTGGCAGAATGGACAGATGCCCCGGCTCTTGAGGAAGGAGAAGACTGGTCCACCTCCCCAGGAAGTGAGGCGCCAAACGGCTGGGTCATGTATTTTGATGGCGGCTTTGCGCACCAGGGCGCGGGGGCTGGAGCAGTGCTCATCTCGCCCACTCAGGACAAGCTTTACTACGCCGTGCAACTCTGCTTCCAGCATGGCGAGAAGGTCTCCAACAATATCACAGAGTATGAAGGCCTCATAGCTGGCCTAAAGGCTGCAGCGGCTATGGGGGTGAGGCGCCTTACTGTCAAGGGAGACTCGCAGCTCCTCGTCAACTTGTCCAGCAAAGTGTACGAGCCAAAGGACGAGCACATGGAGGCCTACCTTGCGGAGGTGCGCAAAATGGAAAAGCAGTTCGCAGGCTTGGAGCTGCAGCACGTGCCCTGGGGCACCAACAAGGAAGCCGACGACATTGCTAAGAGAGCATCCAAGCGGCAACCGCAAGAGCCCAGCATCTTAGAAGAGCGGCTCTATAAGCCGTCAGCTACGCCACCTCTTTCAAGCACGACTCAGCCTCGGGAGGAGCTCCCACAGCCCCCTGCCACGGGAGCCCCAACTTGCGGCCCAACCTCAGGAGCTCGGCTACTCTTGACGCTCGAGCCCCAGGAGGAGTGCTGGACCAAGGAGATCAAGGAGTACCTGATGCATGGGACACTGCCGGAGAAGGAAGAAGACACAGAGCGCGTGGCCCGCCAGGCCATGGCATACTGCATTCAAGACGACGAGTTGTACAGGAAGCGGCCGAACGATGTCACGCTGCGCTGCATCTCCAGCGATCAAGGGAGGGAGCTGCTGATTGACATACACGGCGGGGACTGTGGACATCACTCATCATCACGGACCCTCGTCGGCAAGGCCTTCCACAGCAGATTCTATTGGCCCACAACACTCAACGATGCAGCCGAGCTGGTGAAGTCCTGCGAAGCTTACCAATTCCACGCCAAGCAAATCCAACAGCCTGCTCAGGGCCTCCAAACCATCCCGCTCACGTGGCCGTTCATGGTCTGGGGGCTAGACATCCTAGGCCCGTTCCCACGAGCGCCAGGGGGCTACCGTTATCTCTACGTCGCCATCGACAAGTTCACCAAGTGGGCGGAAGTGGAAGCCGTCCGAACCATTCCAGCCGGCTCTGCTGTCAAGTTCATCAAGGGCCTCGTGAGACGCTTTGGGGTCCCCAACCGCATCATCACAGATAAGGCTCGCAGTTTACTAGTAACCTCTTTAAAACATACTGTGCTAACCTTGGAACACAGATCTGCTACGCTTTGGTGGCCCACCCCAGGAGCAATGGTCAGGCTGAGCGCGCCAATGCTGAGGTCCTGAGGGGCGTCAAGACCAGGACCTTCAAGAAGAAGTTGGAGGCCTGCGGCAGGGGCTGGCACGACGAGCTCCAGTCCATGCTGTGGTCCATCCGCACCACCGCTACCAAGCCAAAGGGCGAGACTCCGTTCTTCCTCTTCTACGAAGCTGAAGCAGTCCTCCCTCACGAGGTCAAGCATCGCTCCGCGCGGGTTCTGGCATTCGACGAAACGCAGCAGGACACCATGCGGGGGATGGATCTCGTGCTGGGGGAGGAACGTCGTCACGAAGCTGCATTAAGGGCGGCAAGGTACCAGCAAGCGCTGCGGCGTTACCACTGCCGCAACATTCGCTCCAGGACGCTCGAGATGGGTGACCTAGTCCTGAGGCGGGTCCTCTCCAGGGAAGGGTTGCACAAGATTTCACCCATGTGGGAGGGCCCGTTCAGGGTCGTCCACATCTCCAGGCCTGGCGCCGTGCGCCTGGAGACGCAAGAGGGGCACCTATCCAAAACACCTGGAACATCCAGCACCTCCGGAAGTTCTACCCATGAAGCAAGGCCTAGAGCCTGTGAAGCAAGGCCCAGAGCCTGTGAAGCAAGGCCTAAAGCATGTGAAGCAAGGCCCAGAGCCTGTGAAGAAAGGCCCAGAGCCTATGAAGAAAGGCCCAGAGCCTGTGAAGAAGGCCCGGTGCCTGTGAAGAATCGCCGCCCATGACACTCTCACGTAATAATGAGTTGGGGCTATACATGCCCCGGAGTCTCAGGAGTGCCAGCCTCAGGCCCTGGGGCTCCCTCCCACGCCTAGTGGATAGCACTTAGCTCCGCGCTGGTGAGAAGACTTGAAGACTAGATTAGGTGTCGGACGCGGCTTTTCATTTGCTTTCTGTAGTTGGCTTGCCTCTCCTTATTCAAGTTTGCCTTTGGCGTTCCTTACTGATTTGGTTCCTTCGCCTTTTACCGCGTTTTTCGGCTCTGGTTTGCTCATGATCTCTCTCTCGCATACCTCGCGAGGTGGCTAGGCAGGTGCCCTCGCGAGCATTTTTCTTCTCTCTGCCTTCTCGCGAGTCACCCTCGTTCGAGCCTGGAAGCTAGCGCATCTCTCCTAATCCATGCCTCTCGGGTACCACGATGCAAAGCGCCAAGTCAAGGTTTGGGGGAACGGCAAATCCTCTAGCGCACCCCCTAACAAATTTTTTGCAGTTTCTGAGCAAACGCAGTCATCTCGTGAAGGAAAGGGCGTCCAGAACGCGCCAGGTTAGGTTATCTTTGCGCAAAATAACAACACGGCATGGGAATAACACGCACGTTGCATTAACCAAGAACCACATTTCGATACACGCCCCTCTGCGCCCATACTGGTTTCATTTTCTGATGCGTGAAAAAAAGGAAAAAGCTAAACAAAGCGGCATTTCAGCAATCCACGGAGGCAGGCCCTTAGCGACGCCCCGAGCCTAGCCAGACCCCTCCTCGCGCTTCACGGAGATGCGGCGACGAAATGACCCGCTGCCTCCTTCGAAGCAGGCGCGGCGGCTGGTCGTAGCCACCGCTGCTGGAGCTGTCACTGGAGGAAGAGCCGCCGTAGCTGGAAGAGACGCGGTCGCCGCCGAGGGCAGGCTCGCCCTCATCCTCGTCGCAACCGTCACCAAGGCCGAGCACCTCCTCACCGTCGTTCATCTCGAGGCAGCACCTGGCGCGGCAACCATCTTCCCCGAACACCCTCACATAGAGGGTCGACTAACCGTCATACTTCAAGTGGAATGTGCATCGCTTGCCCAGGCCGCGCGAACGGGCGAACGTCTGGCAGCCGCGGGCTAGGTCTATGTTGCCTGCAGCAGAAGTCTCGACCGCGACCCACGAGGCCTTGCTGCAGCAACCATCCGCCTGCAACCAGAGCCAGCCTGGACCAGGGGCCGGCAGTTCATCGACAAGGAAGCGCGGAAGCTGGAGTCAGTTGCCGGCCGGGTTCTCCGACCAGACAACGAACTCCACGTGCCGCGGCGCCGCCTCGACGGTGGGCCACGGCGGGGGTCGCAGCGTGCTTGCGCGGACGGCCGCGACCGTGCTTGGGCGTCGGGGAACCGGGGCCCTCGCGAGGGGCCTTCCCCTTCTCGGCGGCAGAGAACTTCCTTCGTGGCGCCATCGGAGGCACTGCAAGCAATGAAGCAAATAAGAAGCGAGCAAGCGAGGAAGAGATGGGCAACGGGGGCTCCGCCCCCTCCTCATTTATAACAAGAGAAGGCCAACCGGCGTCACCCACGATCGTAGGTAATGATGGTTTCCCTTGAATGTCGCAGGGACTTGTCAAGTCGTGCAGTCGTCGAGGCAGCATGGGGAAGCAGAGACGCCCACGTCC
Source organism: Triticum urartu (assembly GCF_003073215.2). Taxonomy (NCBI): domain Eukaryota; kingdom Viridiplantae; phylum Streptophyta; class Magnoliopsida; order Poales; family Poaceae; genus Triticum; species Triticum urartu. The sequence continues at coordinate 630,034,594 of NC_053024.1, read as the reverse complement.
AATCAACCGCCACGCGTCAACCGAAGCTGCAGGCTTTTGGGGCCCGCGGTGCTCCGAACTTGACCCTTGTGTTCGCCGCGAAGCCAAGCCCGAGCGCACCTTGGGCCCGGGGGCTACTGTCGGTGTTCTGGGAACGGGGGTTCCCAGACCCGCCTGCCTGCGGCCCACGGCGTGGCCAAGCAGCAGGCCGTACAGCCCATCTTCACCAACAAAGCATCCAAGACCCTCGCGAGGGTCCAAGCCTCGCGAGGCGGACGACACAAGACCTCCTCCCGAGCGGTCTAGTCAGGCAGGCTCGCGAGGGGTGGAGATATCAAGGCAGGGCAAACCTCACGAGTATCTCGTGACGTAAGCCATGACGATCGACACCAGGAGGGCGCCAGCGCGCGCAGCGTCCTTGTTTCCTCTTTGGGGCAAAGGGGGCAAGCGCAGCCGCGGATTACCGAGGCATCAGGCAAAGGTTACCATTTCGGTGCAACAAGACCAAGACCATGGACTGCAAGACGGAGGTCATCGTGGAGCCCAAGACGGCGTCACCACCAGAGCGTTGTGGAGGCGAAGACTACTTTTGTCAGGATGGCTCGTACTAGCTGTCCCCCTTTGAATTTGCCCGCCGTTGTTGGCCCCCTTCCCGCTTGATATTTGGGAAGAGGGCTGGGGCCTCTATAAATAGGGCTAGCCACCACAGTAGAGAAGAAGGATGATCAAACCTCGAGATACACACAAGTCCAAAAGCACAAGAACACCTCAACCTCAGGAGGTTGTTCTTCCCGTTGTATTGTTCATCATCAGCCCAAGAGGCAACCCACCACCACCACACCGGAGTAGGGTATTACACCACAATGGTGGCCCGAACTAGTATAAATGCCGTGTCTTTCTGTGTTATGAGTTCGTCGAGTTCGTTTGCGAGATCTAGGGAGCTAGAGCGGAGATCGGTAGGAGGGAAAGGCTTCGCGTGCACCCTAGTGTTCAAACCTTAAGGGTTAGCTAGAGCCCCACATCCTAAACCCTCCACCATAATCCACCTCGATCATATCGTAGCGGTGCTTAGGCGAAGCCCTGCGTCGGTAGCATCATCATCACCGTCATCACGCCGTCGTGCTGACGGAACTCTCCCTCGAAGCTCTGCTGGATCGGAGTTTGTGGGACGTCATCGAGCTGAACGTGTGCTGAACTCGGAGGTGCCGTACGTTCGGTACTTGGATTGGTCGGATCGTGAAGACATACGACTACATCAACCGCGTTGTGCTAACGCTTCCGCTTTCGGTCTACGAGGGTACGTGGACACACTCTGCCCTCTCATTGCTATGCATCACCATGATCCTGCGTGTGCGTAGGAATTTTTTTGAAATTACTACGTTCTCCAACAAAACCAACACAGTGCTCAAGACGTAGCAAGAAGGATTTCTGGCGCCGTTTCCGGGGAGATCTATGCCAATTCAAGACATACCAAGTACCCATCACAACTCTTACCCTTCGCATTACATTATTTTCCATTTGCCTCTCGTTTTCCTCTCCCCCACTTCACCCTTGCCGTTTTATTCGCCCTTCTTCTGTTCATCTTTCCATTTGCTTTGATGTCTTACTTGGCTCATTTGCTCGTTTGGTTGGAATAGTTGTTTATTTTTTGCTAAACAGAGAACCTAAGATCTATGGATCCTCATCTGCTTGCTAATCTTTTTAAGAGATCCAATTATGATGAACCAATTGCTAGTGAGTTTTGTGCACTAGATTATCTTGATGAAGTTTTGCTTGAAATTAGTGAATATGAAAATTGTGATGAAGTACTTTATGGAGTGATTCATGATGGATCTTTGAATAGAAAACATGATTGCAATGATGATAGTATAAATTTTATTAATTTCAATTGTGCTTATAATATGCAAAACCCTAAGGTTGGGGATGCTAGTTTTGCTATGTCTACTACTTGTTGCAATGATCATGATGGGGGTGATTCTTCTTATGATCTTGAAAATTTATTTAAGCCCCATGATGAATATGAGATTGATTATAATGTTTGCAATAATATTCAAAGTGGGTTTGGAAGAGTGTCAAATTTAGATCCCACATATTTGGAGAATGTTCAATCTTATGAAGTTGTTGATAGAAGTGGGTTTGGAGAGGTCATGACTTTAGTTAATGTTAATCCCTCTATTTTGGAAGAGTGTCAACTTTGCATACATGTCGATCGTGTTAGGAATATGTTTTGTGATAGCTATATTGTTGAATTTGCTTATGATCCTACATGTAATTATTATGAGAGAGGAAAATATGGTTGTAGAAATTTTCATGTTACTAAATCACCTCTCGTTATATTGAGATTGCTACTGTTTCTTTCCGCTTCCTTGCATATGCTAGTTTTTGCTTGCCTTGATAATTTGTTTTCCTATAAGATGCATATGCATAGGAAGTATGTTAGACTTAGATGTGTTTGTCACGTGTTTTATGATGCTCTCTTTGTGCTTCAATTCTTGTCTTTCATGTGAGCATATTTGAAATCTTATGCCTAGCTATAAGGCTTTAAAGAAAAGCGCTTGTTGGGAGACAACCCAATATTTTCCTCGATATTATTCAATAAATAATTTATCTAGCCTCTTTTTTTGTTGTGTTTTTTGTTTTTAATTAGTGTTTGTGCCAAGTAGAACCATTGGGAAGACTTGGGGAAAGTCTTTTTGATCTTGCTGTAAAAAACAGAAACTTTAGCGCTCACGAGAATTGCTGCCATTTTTTATTGGAGAGTGATATTTAGTTAATTATTTTTGAATATGATTAATAGATAAATTCCTCACGTCCAGAAATTCATTTTAGAATTTTTGGGGTTCCAGAAGTTTGCGTTAGTTACAGATTACTACAGACTGTTCTGTTTTTGACAGATTCTGTTTTTCGTGTGTTGTTTGCTTATTTTAATGAATCTATGGCTAGTAAAAGAGTTTATAAACCATAGAGAAGTTGGAATACAGTAGGTTTAGCACCAATATAAATAAAGAATGAGTTCATTACAGTACCTTGAAGTGGAGTTTTGTTTTCTTTCGCTAACGGTGCTCACAAGATTTTTCTGTTAAGTTTTGTGTTGTGAAGTTTTCAAGTTTTGGGTAAAGATTTGATGGATTATGGAACAAGGAGTGGAAAGAGCCTAAGCTTGGGGATTCCCATGGCACCTCAATGTAAAATACAAGGAAACAAAAAATCCTAAGCTTGGGGATTCCCCGGAAGGCATCCCCTCTTTTGTCTTCATTCATCGGTAAGTTTACTTGGAGCTATATTTTTATTCACCACATGATATGTGTTTTGCTTGGAGCGTCTTGTATGATTTGAGTCTTTGATTTTTAGTTTACCATGACCATCCTTTCTGTACACACCTTTTGAGAGAGACACACATGAATTAGAATTTATTAGAATACTCTATGTGCTTCACTTATATCTTTTGAGCTATATAGTTTTTGCTCAAGTGCTTCACTTATATCTTTTAGAGCACGGTGGTGATTTTATTTTATGTAAATAATTGATCTCTCATGCTTCACTTATATTTTTGAGAGTCCTTAAGAACAACATGGCAATTTGCTTTTAGGCATAATAAAAACTTCCATATAAGTGCATTGAATACTAAGAGAAGTTTGATACTTGATGATTGTTTTGAGATATGGAGATGGTGATATTAGAGTCATGCTAGTTGAGTAGTTGTGAATTTGAGAAATACTTGTGTTGAATTTTGTGATTCCCGTAGCATGCACGTATGGTGAACCGTTATGTGATGAAGTCGGAGTATGATTTTTTTATTGATTTCCTTCCTTATGAGTGGCGGTCTAGGACGAGCGATGGTCTTTTCCTACCAATCTATCCCCCTAGCAGCATGCACGTAGTAATTTGTTTCGATAGCTAATAGATTTTTGCAATAAGTATGTGAGTTCTTTATGACTAATGTTGAGTCCAAGGATTATACGCACCCTCACCCTTCCACAATTGCTAGCCTCTCTAGTACCGCGCAACTTTCGCCGGTACCATAAACCCACCATATACCTTCCTCAAAATAGCCACCATAGCTACCTATTATGGCATTTCCATAGCCATTCCGAGATATACTGCCATGCAACTTTCCCCCGTTCCGTCTGTTATGACACGCTTCATCATTGTCATATTGCTTTGCATGATCATGTAGTTGACATCATATTTGTGGCAAAGCCGCCGTTCATAATTTTTTCATACATGTCACTCTTGATTCATTGCATATCCCGATACACCGCCGGAGGCATTCACATAGAGTCATATCTTGTTCTAAGTATTGAGTTGTAATTCTTGAGTTGTAAGTAAAAAGAAGTGTGATGATCATCATTATTAGAGCATTGTCCCAGTGAGGAAAGGATGATGGAGACTATGATTCCCCCACAAGTCGCGATGACACTCCGGACGAAAAAAAATAAAAAAAGAGGCCAAAAAGAAAAAAAGAAGAAGGCCCAAATAAAAAATAAAAAATGAAATGAGAGAAAAAGAGAGGAGGGACAATGTTACTATCCTTTTTCCACACTTGTGCTTCAAAGTAGCATCATGATCTTCATGATAGAGAGTCTCTTATGTTGTCACTTTCATAAACTAGTGGGAATTTTACATTATAGAACTTGGCTTGTATATTCCAATGATGGGCTTCCTCAAATTGCCCTAGGTCTTCGTGAGCAAGCAAGTTGGATGCACACCCACTTAGTTTCTTTTGTTGAGCTTTCATACACTTATAGCTCTAGTGCATCCGTTGCATGGCAATCCCTACTCACTCACATTGATATCTATTAATGGGCATCTCCATAACCCATTGATACGTCTAGTTGATGTGAGACTATCTTCTCCTTTTTTTGTCTTCTCCACAACCACCATTCTATTCCATCACAGTGCTATATCCATGGCTCACGCTCATATATTGCGTGAAGATTGAAAAAGTTTGAGAACATCAAAAGTATGAAACAATTGCTTGGCTTGTCATCGGGGTTGTGCATGACTTAATATTTTGTGTGATGAAGATAGAGCATAGCCAGACTATATGATTTAGTAGGGATAACTTTCTTTGGCCATGTTATTTTGAGAAGACATGATTGCTTAGTTAGTATACTTGAAGTATTATTATTGCTATGTCAATATTAAACTTTTATCTTGAATCTTTCGGATCTGAACATTCATGCCACAATAAATAAAAAATACATTAATAAATATGTTAGGAAGCATTCCACATGAAAAATTCTATTTTTATCATTTACCTACTCAAGGACGAGCAGGAATTAAGCTTGGGGATGTTGATACGTCTCCAACGTATCTATAATTTTTATTGTTCCATGCTATTACATTATCTATTTTGGATGTTAATGGGCTTATTTTTACACTTTTATATTATTTTTGGGACTAACCTATTAACCGGAGGCCCAGCCCAAATTGCTGTTTTTTTGCCTATTTTAGAGTTTCGCCGAAAAGGAATATCAAACGAAGTCCAAATGGAATGAAACCTTAGGGAACATGATTTTTGGAAAAAAACGTGATCCAGAGGACTTGGAGTGGATGTCAAGAAATCAACGAGGCGGCCACGAGGCAGGGGGCGCGCCTACCCCCCTGGGCGCGCCCTCCAACCTCGTGGGCCCCTCGTTGCTCCACCGACCTACTTCTTCCTCCTATATATATCCATATACACCGCAAATGTCTAGGAGCACCACAAAAACCTAATTCCACCTCCGCAACCTTTTGTACCCAAGAGATCCCATCTTGGGGCCTTTTCCGGAGCTCCGCCGGAGGGGGCATTGATCACGGAGGGCCTCTACATCAACTCCATGGCCTCTCCGATGATGTGTGAGTAGTTTACTTCGGACCTTCGGGTCCATAGCTAGTAGCTAGATGGCTTCTTCTCTCTCTTTGGATCTCACTACAAAGTTCTCCTCGATTCTCTTGGAGATCTATTCGATGTAATCTTATTTTGCGGTGTGTTTGTCGAGATCCGATGAATTGTGGGTTTATGATCAAGTTTATCTATGAACAATATTTGAATCTTCTCTGAATTCCTTTATGTTTGATTGGTTTATCTTTGCAAGTCTCTTTGAATTATCAGTTTGTCTTGGCCTACTAGATTGATCTTTCTTGCAATGGGAGAAGTGCTTAGCTTTGGGTTCAATCTTGCGGTGATCGATCCCAGTGACAGAAGGGAACCGACACGTATTGTATTGTTGCCATCGAGGATAAAAAGATGGGGTTTACATCAGATTACCATGATTATCCTTCAATCCATTCTCTCTAAGCCGTACTTTCTTAGGAACTTAATACTTAATGCATGCTGTATAGCAGACGATGGTGAGAATTGTAGTAGATGTACAGAGGACGCGATTACTACTGTCAGAGATGATAAATTTCATACCACTACTTACTAATATCTTGTTCTATCATTGTGAAGTAATTGTTAATGTAATACTTATGCTATCACTTGAAAGAACATGTGAAACCCTATAGGTCCTATTCAATCAACAAGTTTCATCCTAACTATATTTGCATATTTACTTAACAAATTTATATAAAATACAAAAAAAATTTATTTTATTATTATCTAATCCTATAATTATCCTGCCAAATGGTGAAGGATTGACCACATTTATCGCGTTGGTTTCCACCGGGTGTTATTGTGTGTTAGGTACGAGGTGATGGCCTTTGGCTTACGGATAGAATTGTGTCAAAGGAACTACAGTTGCTTTATAACAAATACTAGTGAAACTAGACCGTTTTGTGAAGTTTGGAAGCAACAAAAAGGTTGTCCTCGTAGACGAGCCCAGAGTGCCCCATGACGGAGCAAATGAGAGGTTGCTTACCACTGTAGTTGCTAGATCTGGAGAAGACGTGCCTTCTCGCCCCTGGCCCGCTGTGGACACGTGCTGATCATAGTCATCGCAAGGCGAGGTTGTTGAACTCTCAAGAGCACGTTTTCTGCCGCCGACTTGAAATACAAACTCGCCGGACGGCCAAGGCCTTGAGCCAGACACGGCGACTGGAATTGTAGGCACGTTGCCGCCCATGAGCCGCGGACGCGAGGGGCGTTCGCGTGGCTAACCGGGAAACGTAACCGTTGGGGCGGCCACGAAATGGAGAGTGGAGCCGAAGGTGCCCCTATGTTCAGGACTGAGAGGTGGTCTAATTCGAGACGGTATGGCCGGCTACAGAGCGAGGCCGCTCGTGTAGTCGTGCCCCAGAAGGGATTTAGCCATCCTGCCTGGTGAGGTCGTTTCGTCTAGTCGTGTGTGCCGCTTGCCCCAACATGTCGATAATAAGATACAGCACCGGGGCCGCCTGTTGACGCCCCCTCGTCAGACCGTTCGCCTAGACGAGTATAGAGACTGCAGCCTAGCCACCCGTGAGGGAGAGACGAGCGTCACCTACATGTCAGCGCTGTAGATAGTATGAGGGCTGACTCTTGACGTAGTCGTCGCCCAGACTCATACGACCCATGATGCCGGCCGCGACCAGGACTGCACTCCGCTCTCTGGACACTGGCGCCGTATACACACCCTAATTGTGAGCCCAGCTCAGAAGCGGACATGGGACATCCAGGAAACAAGTCAGTGCCCTAGACACGAAAGGAGAAATTCACAGCCCATCGTTCTTTTGACGCACCCAGCCGACAGTGACTTGCCAATGAGCAAGGCGGGAGTTAAACATGGTATGAATGGAGCGTCGAGGAAGAAACAAGTGACACCAGAGAAAGCTTGAATAACCTCCGACACAGTTGTGAGCAGGCTGGGGCAAGGGAGACACGGACTGACGCCTCGGGGATGTGCGGTCGACTGATAGCCCTAGTAGCTTTCTAGGGTCGGGCCGGCCACACCTGCGCTGCTGCGGTTCCATGCCCAGTAGCTGACCGTTCTCAGATTACTGCGGCGAGTGGTCGCCTTCTGTACCGCCTGTGCGGGGCTCACCAAAGCAGTGGCACCAGCCGCACGTGTCGCCTGCCTCTGTAGTACAGGTCGGCGTCTCGCCACAGCGTGGACCTCCGCCCCGCTGAGTTAAGGCGTGACCGCGTCGGGCGCTGGCGAGTCGGTCCTGGCTCTCATCACCGGGTCGCCGTGGACCCTGATAGCGAGCCCGGATGCCTGGGGGCAAAACTAACCAGTTGTGCCTTAGAAGGGGCTGCGGTGCGGGGCTTGGTCAGTTAGGTGACTGTGGTACGGGCGAGTCCGCCCCAGCTCTCTGCGATGCCACCCGTATATGCCCATTAGATATCGGTCCCTGAAGGCGACCGACCTCTCGGCTGCTGACAACGCAGTGCTCTAAACCGCTCAGGTGGCTGGTAGACCTGCTGCCAGCCTACGCGTGCTTGCGTGACGAGCTTGCGCGGTACGGCGTTCCACTTTACCTTGGGCCGAGCCACGACGTGCCTCTGCCCCTAGTGGCCGGCCTCCGCATAGTCTCAGGACGAGATGCGTGAGTGGCGAGAGGAAAATGTCGGTATCCGCACTAATGAGCGAGGCCAGAATGTGCGGGCTCTGATACTGTTCAGCTACCGGTCTCAATGAGAACGGACTATGATCCATCCCCTCTCATGGCCACCGGTAGTAGCTTCCTTCCGCCTTGCGTTCCCCTCCCGCTGGGACAATAGAGAGTGAGCATGAAGGTGAACCGCCTCGGACGCTACAAGCCCAGTGGGAGACGCGTGGCACGGTCGGGGGACAGTCCAGCGGCCTGTCCCTGGGGCCCTCGGATTCACATTCCGCGCGTCGAGTTGGGAGACGGCCGCCCGCCATGGGATAGGGGTGAGGCAATGAGGTTCGTGGGTACCCGCACCGGTCACAGTACTAGATAGGCCCGCTGGCAGCGCACACACGCGTCCATCCGCCTTCCGATGGCGTCATCCACTTTGCCACACGCTGTGGTTTCTTCATCTCCTTGAGCGCAGGTGTATACGTGGCCGCGGCCATATTACGCTCGCCCTCTGCCGCCTGGCTGCCGCCAGGGCGCTGGCTGCCCAGGCACCACGGGACACAAGTATCACCATATATGACCTGTTAGAGAAAGCTCCGCTCGAAATCGGGCTAGGGAGGGTTAACAAGTCCACCTGGCTGCTCCTCTCACTGATCTGATCACTGTTACCCCGAGGTTGACCTCTGCATCTCAGGATGCCCAGCTGAGAGTTCCGCGGGCGTTCCGTGGGACCGGCCGCTGCGGAGGAATCGTGTTGTCTGGCTTCGCCGTGCGCATCCGTGCCGCCGACGCGTCTGGTCTTCACAGGACTTGCGCTGCAGTTACGGGTGCACTCGGCGCCAGTATTCAATGCACCAGGTCTCATGTGGGGCGGATCTGTCCCAGGAAGCAAAGCACAACTGTTCCGGCTGAACTAACGATAGATTTCACCTCAAGCTTCGACCAACCAGCGCATGCTGTCAATCCCAGAGTAGGAACGTGTGGACGTTTGTCTTGTGTGGGACGGCCGTTTCTTTCCAGACGCTGAGAAGCCCCTGGTGCCCCTCGTAGGGCCGCCATAGGCTCGTGCCCCTCCCGCCATCAGGTGTCACGCGCACCGTCTCTGGGTGCGAAAAACTTACTGGGGAAGGTATAGGGTTCGGGCGACAGATAGATAAGCAGGGTTCGAGCAACGTGCGACGGAAGACTGCTCGCGCGGCGCGGCTGCATCAGCCGGACGCGTCTTTACGCAGATCATGAATGCAAAGCAGAGTGAGAGGGTTCACAGCTTCTCTGCTGCTCTCCCATGGGCCGCTGCCATCGCGCCCGCGCATCGCCCACGGCTCCGACCTCCTGTCGCACGAAAAAGTTTACCTGTGGCGTTCTTCTACACGCCTACTCGCTCCCTCTGCTCTGGTGGGTCAATTCTGCCCGTCTTGTAGGGCCGGCACACTCATAGTGGCAGCTTGATGTTCGTCGCCTACCATCTTCGCCCTGCTTTGGTGCGATATCTTCATGTGCCCGGAGAGCGCCGGGTTGGCTCGTCACCCTTTCTGCCCAAGCATGGCCTTCCATACTGCCGCCGCCTGGCCTCCGGGAAGGCATTCTGGGCTTCCATTCTATCTTTCAAGTCGAGCTCCCCTTCCTTTCATTCGATTTCTTATTCGTTGACTCTGCGGCCCCGAGGACATGGTGGCGTGACCTTTAGCAGTAGGCATTCAGCAAAACTCTGACATCTTTTCTACCCTTGCGTATACTGCCTTCCGCGTCGCGCCCTGTACCCTTGTTGATTCTCGACGGCGTACCTCAAAGTCGGTCTGGTACTTGGACACACGTACCCCCTAGTGCCATGGTCTTTGATGCCGGGCCCGATAGCTCCAGACTGTCCTGAACCGGCATTGCTCCGTGGCGGCGCCCTCACTCTGGACCAGTTCATGAATGACTCGCCCTTCCTTTGCTGTTCGACAGGGATGTTGGCGCATTGGCTCCTGTGCCCGACCGTTCCCTCTCTGAGGGCTAGCGTCATTTAATGCTCCCGGGTCTTCTATTCTTCTTCTCTTATCATGGTTTCGTGCGGAGGATTCACCGGCGCACGTTCTACTCACAGCGATTCTTAATGGACGGCTCTTTGGAAGTCCGCCCACATACCGTGTTAGTTGGTCGCGCCCGCTCGGACTAGCGTTGCGAGCTCCAAGATCTACCGTGTCTCCCCGCGCGGGAACAGGGATCACCAGAGAAGGCGCGCTTACTTGAGTCAAGAAATGCTCTAAGATTAAGCAGAGAACTGCATCGAGCGCGGACTCATAGGGGCACCAGACGGCCACAACACTTTCGGTCGCTCTCACCGCCATTGGGAAAACAACTGCTCGTTGCCGGGGCGCGCCTGTCCGATAGGATGGGTGTCGATTCGCCCGTGCCTACCGCCGCTCACATGACGTGCCCCCTAGCACTGGGGCGGGCACTTGACGTTACATTTTCGACGAAGTCCGGTCGACGTCCAACAAGGGGGGGACACCGCCCTGCCCTTGGCCCGTGGCCGACCGACGAGGAAAAAAAAGTTGATGGAGGCAGGACACATTGTAGTGCCCGTGTACTGGGGAAAGGGATCTGGCTCTCCCTCGCAGTTCCCCACCCGCTACACATTCGCCCCCTGCCGGCTCGTCAGCGGTGGCGTACGGTGCTGCTATTCCTTGTATCTCCCCCTGACGGCCGAGGGTCCAGCTCCGAATATGACAGCACCTTGAGGTGCTCGGTCCCCTTGCCCCTCTTACGGGCCCTCTGGCGCCCTAGGCACCTCCTGGCCTAGTTCTGCCCTGATCTTTTGACTTTGGAGCTATATCCCCTTCTGCTCTCCATGCGTGGTCTTATCCATATATCCCGGACTTGCCTTGACCTCGCTGACATGCCTCCGTACCTCATCCACCGCCCTCACTGCGGCCCAGGGCGCGCGCTCGTTCAGCTTCCCGTGGCCCTTTGGCGTGGCCTTCACGCCTCACGCACGGCACTACAAAGAGGCGCCCGGTGCCTTCGCTAGCCTTCTCGCCATAACACTCGTATAACTGATCACGAAGGTGAAATCTTGGCTCCGCCCTGCTCCCGCCTGTTCGGCTCTCCCGCCCCCCTGCCTGCCTCTAGGGTAGTCTCTCTGCCCAGCGATCCTGCCTTCCACTGCTTTGAGTCATCTCTTCCTGACCGCCATGCTCGTACAGATATCATATCAACTACCTCCTCCCACGTTGAAGTCTTCTTCTGCTACCCGAGTCGCTCTCTGTAAAGAGTTTCCCTCTTCTGTACTAGGATACTTGTTTACGTTCAAGCCAGACATTAGGATAGACACGAAAGTCACCAGATCGAGAACGTTTAGGGTGATTTTTACATAGGATCATAGTTTTGGGATGATTTTAAGGTCCGACCAAAAGGTTGTTAAAAAAAAGCAAGGCAAGGTGATGGCAGGGGCGAAGCCGGGTATGAGGAGGCACATCAGCTCACTTGAGTTGTGCGCCAGCCCCGACCTCGGGAGTCTTGTCTGGACCACGACCATAACCAGGCGTGCACGCGAGCGCGGCAAAGGATGCGGGCATGAGTAGCTCTGTCTTAGCAGGCAGAGCGCCCCCGCGCAGGGCGGCGGGTGCGGGCTGGTCTCTATGGCGCTCCTGACGTGGCGCAGAGGAAGCTGATAAATAAGTGGGCTCCTGTGCGCGACGCTGTAGGTTATGTGTGGTGTGTCGCCAGAGACTCGGACAGGCACCCTCTCGTGGCCGCTTATAGACTGGTGAGCGAGACAATGCCCTGTCGTGGGTGGAATTGAGCTCAGATCTTGCGCCCGCCGCTGCCCCACCAAATGGGACAGACCGGCAAGTGGTGGGGAACGGCTTAGATGGAGACCCCTGTTCCTTAGTCGGCTGATGGTGGAACGCCGACGGACGCGTGCGCCTCCGGCTTTAGCTATAGTGTCTTCTCCTGTCTCGCCGCGCAGGTGAACACTAGTCCGGCTGCCTCAGCCGGCACAGTGGGCCTCGGAGCCGGCGCCCTTGCGCTGATTTGGATCGGTTCCGCTGTTGCGAAGCCAAGCAGGCGGAGCATACACAAGGAGGGCCTTGGCTCTGACTACGTCCGTGCCGGCGGGCTTTCTCGTGGGAGCCCGCGGCCCCACCCTCTGCGCAGTCGCGGGTCTCCCGTACCATTCAATGCTCTTCCTTAGAAGGCGCATCCGCCCGTAGACATCGCGTTTGGCAATGCTAAGCTCGGTGCTAGTCAGGCCGACTGACGTTAGCGCGATTTCTGGATACATCCATCCAGCACCAGCGATTTCTGCTGTAACGGCAATGCAGGCGCGAGGATCCAGTCCTTCCTCTGACGCCCCTGGTGGTAGGCCTTCCTCTGCGTATGCACGGCCCCTTCCTGCCGGCACCTCCCTCTGCGCCGTCCGGTTTTCACGTCTCCATTGTAATTTCCATACAATCACGGATCCGTAGTCATGATAGTGATCGATTCGCCATTCGGTCGGTCTCTTTGTATTCGCTGGCCTATGCATATGCCCCTCAGAGCCCAGCTGTCACCGAGCGCACTAGGCGAGGTCTCGGATGTCTCGTGTGCAGCACGATTTTTGCGGCTATTTGAATTTATTCCAACATTTGAAAACGCACAATATTCTGCTCGTGCTCGTCCGCCTCCATCTGTTTCTGTCTCGCGAAAGCAGAGCTTCCGGACTCTTCCGCCAACTAATCGAAGACCTGGTTCCCATGCAGCATTGAAACTTGAGACGAACAACCGTCTTTCTATATTCTTTTTTTGTCGACTGCTTCGCTATGTCTTTATTGCCGATATATCGGCAATCTAGATCTGCCTCGCCTTTTTGAATAAGAGTGCAGTCTCACCCGCTACCCTCGACCAGAGACTTCGTTAGGCCGGTTCATCTTGTCCTAAATATTGGGTTTGGACGGTGAAAATTGTTTCTGGTATTTTTAGAATTTTTTATATTTTATTAGGATTTTTGTTTCACGGCGAAACCTATGTTAAAAAAAATTCCGTCAGACCGACTCCGCCTTCCTCCACACGCGCGCGCCACCGTGGCCGAGCCGGAGTCCGGCTCCGACTCCGACTCCACTGGCCTCCTTGCCCCCTTCCCCAAGCCGGCTCGCTTCCCCTCTTTATAAGCGCCGACGCCCCCCTCTCACCTCACCTCACCTCGCCTCCCGTCGCAGCCGCCGCCGCCGCCTGCAGCCGCCCGCGTCGCACCCCATCGCCCGTGCCGCCGCCCCGCACTACCACCCTTCCTCGCCGCCACCTCCCGCCGAACTCGCCGGAGACGCCACCGCCTCTCGCCGGTTTTCGTCGGTTTATTAGGTAAAAACCTAGGTTGCTTTTTTAGGTTTCATCGGTTAGTTTCGGTTTTTTGTTTTTATTTTCGGTTCGACCTAATTAGCGAACATTCACCCAATCCTCTCTGTTAACGAACGAATTCGCTCGTTAGCCCCTGTTAGCGGACGTTCGTCCGATAGTCTTTTCTTTTTAATTTTAATTTTTGGCCAGGGACCTATCTGCGAATACTTTTCTCACAATTTGTCCTTGAACTTCAAACCCGTTACTTTTTGCTCGTTTATCCAAATGCAGTGAAACCAATGCCAAAATATTCGTCTTGTTCCCCTCTTTCCAGATAATCAATCTGAACATGGTTTTGATAATTAAAAATTTGGTTTCAAGCAAATTTGAATTTGAATTTCTTTTGATCATAGTTTGAGTTTCCTAACTCTGATTTGATTGATTCTTTTTGCAAATCAAAGCTCTTCACTTGAACTTTCAGTTTGGATCTTTTCTCTTGAGTTTTAACCTTGCCTCTTTTGCTTGAGTGCTTATGTATGCTATTGTTTGTTCACGATAGTGTTCCTGGAGTGCGAGGCTTGCTACTACGGATCTCTAGGGTTTTCTGATCGTCAGCAAGGCAAGTAACACTTTGATCATATTCCCTTTAATATCCAGTTTTTATGCATTAGTTTCGTCCCTCAAACATTGCATGATTAGGACTTGTTTAGCATGTGGGTTTTGGGAAGTAGTTGATGAGGTAGGAACCTATTGCCCTTTTTATATCAAACCCTGGGAGTTACTATGTTATGCTTATACTGCTATGCTATGCTCGTAGACGTAGATTGGGTTTTGAGAGAATTCATGAAAGTTGTGAGAGTTATTGTTTACTAAGGTTTAACTTAAGGTGGCTACTTTAATACACATATGGGTGGATTGGTTTGTGGGCTCCTGGGGAATCCAGTGCTGTCCAAGGAGATCCTGGGGCATCCGTGTGATCATCCTATGGTTTGCCACCCAGGCTCAAAGGGATCATGACATTATTCATGCTAGACACTTCCTTGTGCATCCACATGCCACTATCGGCTCTGGCATAGTTGAGTAAGTTGTGGGAATCCTTTCCATGATGGGCTAGCAGATGTAGGGGATTGTAGGTGTACCGGCATATCTATCGGTTAAGGGGGCCTCTTGGAAAAGACTGTGTCTCGGTCATCTGTTTCTCAAACACCATGAAGTGCGAGAAATCCAATGGAGGAGATCGAGTCTTGTGGGGAAAAATGCGCAAACCTCTGCAGAGTGTACAAACTAATCATGATTAGCCGTGTCCCCGGTTATGGACATCTTGAGTATCTGGTACTTGAATTATTATGTTGATCTCATCACTCTACTTAATTAATTTGTTGGGTTGTTAACTTTTAATTGGAATTGAGATGGGGTTACCATTCTCAATGCTTTCAACAAACTTGTAGTTAAATAAAATATATTCCTTTGTTGTAGGGAAAAACTAGCTTTATGCAAATGATAACCATATATAGAGCCTCCACCAGCCATATATGCATGTAGTTATAGCTGTAATTTCTCCATTGCTCTATAGTGTTATCTTGCCAGTATATTCCATGTGCTGACCTATACAGGCTACAACATATTATGTTGCAGAGTTTTCAGACGAAGAGTAAGGTGCGCTAGGTCGTTGTCATGCACTCAGTTTTGCCGTGGAGTTGGATGGACTCTACTACCTTCGAAGCTTCCTCTGTTATCTTATTTAGATGGCCTTCAGCCATATTATTGTAATAAGTTCTCTTTTGAGACATTCAATGTAATAAGTGTCTGATTGAACTCTGTTATAAAATCTTGAGTACTGTGCGTGTCAGCAATACCGATCCAGGGATGACACTTATGCACAAAGACTTGACCGTCTGAGGTCAGGTCACTACAAAGACACTTTCGCACTCATAGGTCGATGTTGGTTGATCCAATCACACGTCAAATTTGGAGCTATCACCCCTGTAATAGTACTTGGGTCCAATACCTTCGATAAGGAAAGGACGTGTGCCATCGCTTGAGCCATGTCTGATTGATTTCGTAAAGCACAAATTTTACTGATAACGCCCACACGTGTGGCATATTAGACATCCAACCACACGTCGTGTGTGGCGTAAGCTAGAGGCAGCCCACACGGGCTATGTGTGGGTGAACATTAGAACTGCCCACATGTGTGGGCGCAGTTACTTCGTGCCACACGCCCAACAAACTACTACTCATCCTCATCCCGCGTGTGTGGCATGAAGCAAATCTGCCCTACGTCCTGGCGCACCCGTGGGATGACACTTTAGTTACCCAGGGGATGGCAATTGTAGTCAGCCGGGATGGCAAATGTAGTTGTAAAAGCATGGCAACTTCTCTGTTTTGGTTAACTATAGTTGCCATGTCTAAGTAACGGTAGATGTCGCGTGTATTCGAACCATAGTTGCCATGTGTGATAAACTACTTGCCCTACGTGGTCAAACAATAGTTGCCATGTGTGATTAACTAGTTGCCACGTGTGGTCCGACCATAGTTGTCATGTATGGTTAATCACAGTTGGCATGTGTGTTTACCTAGCTGCTACGTACGCGAAACTGCAGTTGCCATCTAGCAACAAATCGTAATTGTCATGTGTGTTTATTTAGTTGCCACGTACGCGCAACTCCAGTTGCCATCTAACAACGTACGAGCGTCGTGTGGGCGAAGAGTAGTTCGCCCACACACGCGTGGACTAGGTGGTGATGTGTGGGAAGAAACTGGTTCGCCCACACGGTGCAGCTGGCAACCGTGTGTTGCGGGTCGTGTGGACGAACTCTCCAACACCCACACACACGATGATGCCCACGTGGCACTGAAATTCTAACAGATTCCTTTAGGACTCGTGCAAAACAGAATCAACGTGTATCAGCACGTGTGGGCGAAGTGCAAACAAGCCACATGTGTGGGTGTTAACATTACGGTATTTTTTTAAAAAGAAGGTTCACCCTGGTCTCTGTATCAGAATGATGCATGCAATCATATTATTAAGCAAAAGGTCTGCGATTCAGTACAAGTACACAAAGGGAGCGAAAATAAAGTGAAGATAAAAATTGCCACAAACGGCAAAAACAGGCCAAGATGAAAGTTATCAATATATATTGCTCTATCTGACATAAATAACAAAGGAAACCGCCAAATGTTTATGGTATAAACTTGTGGCATATTGTGAGTTGTGACTCACGGTAGAACTAAAAAATAATGGATCATGAGTTCAATACACGTTACTAGCATTTTTCTGGAAAATTATTTTAATCAACATCCCCCCCCCTTGCATTCTATATTAGAAGCAATTATTTTGTTGCTTTTTGCACCCTTTCTTCTTCAAACTCTATTGGCTAATTTATTTTGATCAGCACTTCTAATTTATATATGTATTACACAACAACATAGTTTTTGTTCTATGTTTGTCGAGTGTAGGATCATTTGCATTATAAGGAGCACTTTCACCGGCGACCATACACAACAATATTTGGAGAACAGCAACAAAAAAACATGAGGAACAATTCCATGTGCATATGGCTAATTTTCTTGACTAGGCATTTTTTGCACCGCACAAAAATGATTAGACAGGTGTTCTTTATAGATTTGCAAAGTATTTTGTGTTCTTTCGACAAAGCTAATACCATGGTGCCAAAACTTGCTCTTGAGTTATTTCCCATTCAAAATATATATGGTGCCAGAACCTGCTCTTTAGTTATTTTCTATTTTAATATGTTTTGAGTACTCATCTACAAAATCTTGGCCCCCCATATGGCCGTTCATCAAGATGCGGTTTCGACGAGCATCACACTAAAATTAATGAGGAGGTCCTCAAAAGACATTTGATCTCCCAGATCATCGGATGGGGCATGATTAGATCATGCGACGTGAGACAATGGCATGTTCGTCTTTGTATCTATCTTGAACAAACCGCGTAGTTGGACGGCTTTCATGATCGGTGTTGTCTCAGCATGCAGGGGATTGCTCGTGTGAAAGAGAGGACATGCGGCAACAGAAGCTTGTTAGAGTTAGGGTTTCTTGCTTTGTGTATGCAATGGTGACATGCACTTTGGATTCAAGGGTTCAACAACGAAGACGACTGTGGCTCCAGAATGATGGTCCTTAGGTGTACGTGCATAAAGACTTTCCAGCTGCCATGAACAAGGCCATGCCGACTCTGTAGGGAAGCGGTGGCAACGACGTATCGACGACTTGTTCTGGCGATGATAGTGGTAGGACCTCGGTATAATTTTTGTTATGTCCGGTGTGCTTTGTACTGAACTTCTATAATTGATCCGGGCTGTTTCGTAGGAAATAGTTGTGTACAAATGATTGCTAAATTAGTAAGAGTACACTAAGTACAAGAAGCTAGTGCATGTGCATGCACTATGCGCCATGTTTAGAAGAAACACTGGCCAAGTAGGCAGAACGGGAAGGGGATCTCCACGGCGGTCCCACTGTCAGTTATGCCCATGCCGCTGCCGCTGTCCCTGCCGCCGCCCTCGAACTCCGGCACCTGCTGCACCCCGGATCTCGCGGAGGGCTCCTCGAAGGCTGGGAGTTTCAGTGGCATCGGCTCCGCCCACTGGCCGACTCTGGCTCCGTCCATGGCCGCGTCGCCGAGAGCCAAGAGCGGTGAAGGCGCCGGGTGAAGCGGGGGTGCAATGGGAAAGGAAGCAAAATCACGGGAAGGCAACTGCATGCGCTGGAGCTTCTTCTCGGCTGCCTGTTGGAGAAGGTGGAGGGAGGTGGCGTTGGGATCCTCGTCGAGCCTGGCGAGGAAGGGCATGAGCCGGTCACTCCGCCGCTCCGTCGCCTGCAGTCGCCGGGCCATCTGCGCCAGCTGCTCCCCGATAGCTGTCTGCTCCTGCCGCAGCCTCCGAACCTCCTCGAGCAGCGCCTCCCTCCCCTCGTCGTCCTCTTCCTCCTCCACTTCCTCTCCTATATTGGCCATCACGTGCTGCTCGCCGCCGCCGACTAGAGACGAGCAAGAGGTCTCGCCGCGCTTCTTCTTGCGGCGCACGATGAGCGGCAGAAGGTGCGTCTGGCCGCGCAGGAATGACTCGTGCGCGAACTCCCATCGGTCCGGGTGCACCTTCCGGAAGCCCTGCACAGCAATCTCATCATAGCCAATTAAGCAGACATTTCGCAAGAGTACGGTGCACGTGCAAGCCTAGATCGAGTACCATTAACAGACTACGGATCACTAGTATTACTAGGACAAGAAAGGCCGAAGGAAGCCTCAGTAGGTACTCACGTAAGAGTTGAGCTGGCGGACGAAGCTGGAGAAGTTGCCGTGCTTGAAGAAGCATGGGAGGAGGAGCTCCGAGAAGCCGGCGACGTCGGTGACGACGAAGCTGTTGCTGTCCCTCCCCCACCTGACGAGCGCCTCCGTCCTAGGGTCGCTCACCATCTGGTACGTCTTGGCCACGAACGGCGCCGTGTCGAGCTCGCCGATCAGCCCCAGCGCGAGCTCCGTGTGAAGGCCGTCCATCCTACTATATCCTATGTACTACCGGGCGGCGGACCTCAGACACTGGGAGCTCCCGATTAGCTGCGTACTTGCTCTCCACCACGACCGGGCGGCGGACCTCAGGCACTGGGAGTTCCCTCTACTCTAGCTATGTCACTACCGGACGTCAAAATCCCTCAAAAGGGCAGGCAAGCAGCTGTGATTGCTCGCAGAGAGGGGGCCGGTAGCCATCCAACTTTATGCAGCGTGCTTGACAGGAGGACGCTAAACGCCTAAACCAATACTGTAACCCATGAGTGATGACCTTACCCCACTCGTGGTTATTAATGTATATAGTATAATTGACGTATGTGAGCATGGAAAACAGATCCTTCGCACACGCTACTGGTAGCATGTCGATCGATCCCCAGCCTTCTTGGCGTCGCCATCGCGTTCCGGTGATATATCAGTGAAACCGTGCCGCCTTTTGGACCAGAGCGTGCTCCAACAGTGCAAGAAATGACAACCCAAAATCAAAACCCAGCTAACCCAACTCCAGCTGCCTCGATCGTCTGGACGTGGTCTCTCTCAAGCACATACCAGGTTGTCCACTTGCGTGCTCTCGTTCCTCTCCTCGCACTGTGTTTGTAATGCGATCGATCGCCTAGCTCGATCAACTGTACAAACACTATGCTTCTCTTGTAGCAGCACGTAGCATCAGATGATGACAACGCGACAAATATGGACCGTGGTTGTAGTAACAAAATACTATGGGCGGTAACAAAATAGTACTATGGGCGGTGGGGCCGCTCCTCATGTCCTTAAGCTTTACGGGAGTAGGACAGACGCTACGATGCAGCTGCGCTCTCTTCGAAAATATCTTGTCTGCTCCAATGCTTTTGGGATGGATGGGAACAACTGGGGCCAGTCCTGCTGCCTCCTCGCGTTTGGCTGGTTCCCAGACTTGGCTAGCTCCTTGACCCTGTTTCCAAAACGGGGATGTATCTGTCACCTTCTGTCCATGTTCATGTGGTCTTATTATCAAGCACTAGCACAATAATTGATGTAGTAATTACTTAGAGCGTATCCAACCAGTTCCTCCAACCACAAATGGGAGTTGATTATGTCCGTCCAGGCCAACGCCACGCGCTAGTTTCCCTCCATGGGACTCCGTGCAGCGTCCGGTCTTGTTTTGAGCCCCTATTTGTTCGTACATGCATTTATGTTTTTATTTATGTTTTTTATTTTCTTTTTTATTATATCTCCGGTCACTTGCAAATGATTGGTGGACACGAAGAGAGAGAAAACAAAAGAAAGAGAAAAATGTGGTTCGGGATGGGCCGCGTCCTACGTGGCGGACTAACCAATCGCGTCTGCGAGCCCTCATATCTTTCTCATATTTGTTCTTAATATGAGGGTTTACAAACAGCCCGAACGTATATAGATGATGTGAGGTGTCCGATTGGGTCATCTTTTTTTCCTTCTCTCTCATGTCCTGTTAGTGACCAGGTGCGTCCATGAACGAGGATTTGAGGGGACCTGCCGTAGACGCTCTAAATCCATGCAACATTGATTAACATAGCAGAATTTGATAGCACATAGTTCAAACATAGGACAAATAGCACATAGTGCATGCATATGACATTCTACATGCAACATATAGTAGGACAAAGGACATAAAGAAAATAGCATCTTCACCGGTTTTTGCCCTAGCCCTTAGCATCTCCCTGGCCGTAGTACAACTCAAAAATGGCATAGGGACCGTCGTCGGGACCGTAAGAGTTGGAGGAGTCGTCGGCCATGGAGGTGTCATAGGGGTGCTACAGGCCGGCGAGGGCGCGGGTAGTCCTGGCTTGCTCCTCGGCCTTCTTCTCAGCTTCGATATACGAAGCCTCAACGCCCTCCTTGAGCGGAGTCACCGCCGGGCCGCGGCGATGGCGTCGAAGGAGGGGATGGCGCCAGGCTGCTAGATCCGCGTCAGGGTGCTGGATATGTCACTGGGTCGCGTGTCTTGACCTTGGACCACTGGTGTGCGATCCGCTCGGCGAGCTCATGGGCGTCCTTCGCAACAGGGAACTCCACTCGATGTCGTCCTCCGATCTGGGTCCAGATCCGGGCATGGTGGCGAGAACAACCGGAGGGGACCTAGCCAAAGAGGAGAGGAGATGAGACGAGAGTGAGAGTGAGCTAGGATTAGGGTTTAGCCACGCCAGGGGAGTGGATTTTGTGGGATCTTGGGCGGGTCAGAACAGACCGAGTCAATGCAGTGGACATGCCCGGATCGTCCCATATCGGCTTCATATTTGGGATGGGTTTGCGATAGTCCGGACTGTCCAGACATTTGGGGGCGGTTTGAGAAGGCCCGTTGGGCCAGTCTTTCCGGATATATGGGGCCAATTTGGGGACGTCCCATAGAGATGCTTTTAGCTTTTGTCTTTTGCTAAAAAAAATCTTCCGCCTAAAAAAAAGCTTGCTAGGTTGCTCAGATAGAATTGGTGGTGGCAGGGTGAGTTAATATGTGAGGTACTCCTGCTCTTGATTTCCTAATTCAGATCGATCTAGGCTGATGGTCAACCAGCGATATGTCACTGGTTTCTACTACATGTCATGAAGAAAGTCATACTATCATCCACCTAGGCATGTAGGGGTCGGCCAAATATACTGTCAAAGAAATGTAGGGATCGGCCGACGAAACATCTCCTGAATACATAGGCAATTTTTTGATTAAATTAATCTAAGAATAAATCATGAGCATGACGTAAACAGCATTAAGCACATACTGATACTTGATCATATTATCGCGTACTAGACAAAGAGTAGAAACATCTATACAAATCACTAGTACGGCTAAAACAATGATAAACATGAGTGGGATAGCGAGTTATACCCTCCGATCGGCTAGGCCGAGGCTGCGGCGGCGGCGACAACAGCGATGTCCTCGGTGGCCTTCTTCTCGGCTTCAAGCTTCTCAGTGGCGGCTCGGTCGGCTTTGTTGGCGGTGGACATGATGACGATGAAGACGACGCAGACATACACAAACGGTGGCGAGCAGTCGCATAGGTGACGCTTCCCAAAAATCTAATCGTCCCACTCCCGTACAGGATCTGGAGAGGTGGGGTTTCAGAGGCCTGCTCTTCCATCAACAGTGTATGCGGTGGACGGGATGGGATCATCGGCGACAGCAATGGCGAAAGGGACGAGAGTGAACGTGGAGGCAGATGTGATCTGTTTTGTCGTGGCTAGGGTTGGCCGGTGCCTTCTAGGCATAACCGCGTGGAGAGACGTGGGTTTGACCCGCGTTCGAATCAGTAACAGCCCATGATCTGACATCTCAGATCGTAGCTCATCTGCTAGGGACTCTTTGTTCCTGGCCGGCAAAAATAAGCGCATAGGTGTGAGCTTGGCTCGGCTCATTTCCGCAACCCGAGGCGTGTCATGACGAGGCGTGGTGTGGTGAGGCGGGTGGCAGAGGAGGAGCACGTGGGATCCACTTCTCTTCTCAAGCTCCAATAACATGTGGAAGAAAATCCCTTATAAGGAGGTCCACTCATCTCCAACTATCAATGTGGGACTAAACTTCCCACCACACTCATTGCCACAAAACCTACATGGGCCCTTGTAGATTTTCTGAAATTGTTAGATGGGCCCTAGGCCCACCCTCATATTTCAACAACCCCCCACCAGATCTCATGAGCCCATTTTGTCCTCTGTTCCAAACACTGTTTTGATATACCAGTACTCCAGTGGAGACCTATTAAGATTGAACTCCACCTAGAGCAAGTAGCTACACTCCTTCACAACTGAACAATGGACTATGCCTTGAATTGTCAGTTTGGCGTAAAGAAATTTTACCACAAGTCTTACTAGTACTAGACTACCGAAGGCTGACCCCTCGGGTGGAGCATATTAGTATTACTCCTGGCATGTTCATGAGCTTGCTAGAGATCACCCCAATCTCATGACTGTGACCAGCTGTCGGGCACATATAGGTGTGTTCCTCCAAAGATCGCTTTGTAGGATAGCATCTTGATTATATAAGTTTTGGAACACATTAAGACAGTAATAAACCTACCATACAGTTTCCGAGAGTATTGCATCTCCAAAGGAGTGTCTTAGTAAAGTTACTCTCCTCGGTTCATCACTGCCTTGTTTTCCCAGGTCCTACTTCACGAGATCTCAGATCACATAGGTTGGGTTACCACCAGATCACATAGGGTTGGTTACCACCATGGCAACTTATGTGGATCTCATACTCATCTCCTCCATGCATTATCTATTACAACACACGATAGCCCTTTAGTAAAGGGATCTGCCAGATTCTTAGCCGTTTGGATATAATGCAACGCTATCACTCCGGAGTTTCTTAAACGTCTAACAGTTTATAACCTCATTCTTATATGTTTCTTGGACTTCATGTCGTCCTTTAAACTATTTAGTTTGGCAATAATTTTCTGATTGTCACAGTTCATAAGGATAGCCGGAACTGGCTTCTCAACCACTGGCAAGTCCATCAAAAGACCTCGAAGCCATTCTGCTTTGACACTAGATGTGTCTAATGTTGTTAGTTCTGCTTCCATTGTCAATCTCGGTAGGATCGTTTGCTTGCAAGACTTTCAGCAAACAGCGTCACCTCGAAGAGTAAACATATACCAAATTTTGGCCTTCATCTCATCAGCATTAGAGATCCAATTCGCATCACTATACCATTCAAGTAATCGATGGGTGTCCGGTATAGTGAAGTCTGTAATCTATATTACATTTCAGATAGCGCATAATTCTTTCAACAGCATGCCAATGTACATCACCCGGATCGGAAACAAACTAGCTCAATTTGCTCACAGCAAACGCGATGTCAGGCCTCGTTGCTCGCTAGATACATCAGTGAACCAATAATTTGAGAGTATCTCAATTGATCTTTAGCTGTGCCTTCGAACTTTTGAATCAGCACACTAGGATCATATGGTGTTTGAGAAATTTTACATTATGAATATCCTAAATGACTCAAAATCTTCTTAACATAATGGGATTGCAGAAGTGTAATCCCCACGCTCAATCATCTCTAGTAGCTTCATGTTCAAGATAATATCAGCCACTCCAAGGTCCTTCATCTCAAAGTTGTGAGATAGAAACGACTTGACCTCCTCAATGACTTTGAGATTGGTTCCAAATATCAGTATGTCATCAATATACAAGCATAATATAACTCCTTTGCCTCCACCATAGAAAAATTATACACATTTGTCAGCTTCATTAACAACGAAGCCAACAAATGTCAAGGTTGTATTGAACTTCTCATGATATTGCTTAGGTGCTTGTCTGAGGCCATATAAAGATTTCAACAACGTGCACACCTTTCCTTCCTGACCATCTGTTACAAAGCCATCTGGCTATTGCATGTAGATTTCCTCGTCTAGCTCTCCGTTCAGGAAAGTCGTCTTAACATCCATCTGGTGGAGGAGAAGTGAAAGGAAATATGCCCTAGAGGCAATAATAAAAGTTTTTATTTATATTTCCTTGTTATCATGATAAATGTTTATTATTCATGCTAGGAATTGTATTAACCGAAGACTTAGTACATGTGTGAATACATAGACAAACAGAGTGTCCCTAGTATGCCTCTACTTGACTAGCTCGTTAATCAAAGATGGTTAAGTTTCCTAGCCATGGACATGTGTTGTCATTTGATGAATGGGATCACATCATTAGAGAATGATGTGATGGACAAGACCCATCCGTTAGCTTAGCATTATGATCGCTTAGTTTTATTGCTATTGCTTTCTTCATGACTTATACATGCTCCTATGACTATGAAATTATGCAACTCCCGAATATCGGAGGAACACCATGTGTGCTATCAAACGTCACAACATAACTGGTTGACTATAAAGATGCTCTATAGGTGTCTTCGATAGTGTTTGTTGAGTTGGCATAGATCGAGATTAGGATTTGTCACTCCGATTGTCAGAGAGGTATCTCTGGGCCCTCTCGATAATGCACATCACTATAAGCCTTGCAAGAAATGTGACTAATGAGTTAGTTGCGGGATGATGCAACGGAACGAGTAAAGAGACTTTCCGGTAGCGAGATTGAACTAGGTATGATGATATCGACGATAGAATCTCGGGCAAGTAACATACCGATGACAAAGGGAACAACGTATGTTGTTATGCGGTTTGACCGATAAAGATCTTCGTAGATTATGTAGGAACCAATATGTGAAGTTATATGCCCTAGAGGCAATAATAAAGTTGTTATTTATATTTCCTTATATCATGATAAAAGTTTATTATTGATGCTAGAATTTTATTAACCGGAAACTTAGTACATGTGTGAATACATAGACAAACATAATGTCCCTAGTATGCCTCTACTTGACTAGCTCATTAATCAAAGATGGTTAAGTTTCCTAGCCATGGACATGTGTTGTCATTTGATGAACGGGATCAGGTCATTAGAGAATGATGTGATGGACTAGAACCATCCGTTAGCTTAGCACTATGATCGTTTAGTTTATTACTATTGCTTTCTTCATGACTTATACATGTTCCTATGACTATGAGATTATGCAACTCCCGAATACCGGAGGAACACCTTGTGTGCTATCAAACGTCACAACGTAACTAGGTGATTATAAAGATGCTCTACAGGTGTCTCCGATGGTGTTTGTTGAGTTGGCATAGATCGAGATTAGGATTTGTCACGTCGTGTATCGGAGAGGTATCTCTGGGCCCTCTCGGTAATGCACATCACTATAAGCCTTGCAAGCAATGTGAATAATGACTTAGTTGCAGGATGATACATTACGGAGCGAGTAAAGAGACTTGCCGGTAACGAGATTGAACTAGGTATGGTGATATCGATGATCGAATCTCGGGCAAGTAAACATATTGATGACAAAGGGAACAACGTATGTTGTTATGCGGTTGACCGATAAAGATCTTCGTAGAATATGTGGAACCAATATGAGCATCTAGGCTTCCGCTATTGGTTATTGACCGGAGATGAGTCTCGTCATGTCTACATAGTTCTCGAACCCGTAGGGTCCGCACGCTTAACGTTCGATGACGATCGGTATTATGAGTTTATGTGTTTTGATGTACCGAAGATAGTTCGGAGTCCCGGATGAGATCACGGACATGACAAGGAGTCTCGAAATGGTCGAGACATAAAGATTGATATATTGGAAGACTATATTCGGACACCGGAATAATTCGAGGTGTATCGGGTATTTTCTGGAGTACCGGGGGTTACCGGAACCCCTCGGGGGTATATTGGGCCTCATGGGCCTATTGGTGGAAGAGAGGAGGCAGGCCAAGGCAGGGCGCCCCCCCCTAGCCGAAAACCGAATTGGACTAGGGGGGCGGCCCCCTTCCTTCTCTCCTCCCTCACCTTCCCCCTTCTCCTGTTGGAATAGGAAAGGGGGGCCGAATCCTACTTGGAGTAGGATTGCCCCCCCATGGCGCCTCCTCCCCTTGGCCGGCCTCCTCCTCCCTCCCCCCTTATATATGTGGGAGGGGGCACCCCAAAGGCACACAAAAGTTTCTCTTAGCCGTGTGTGGTGCCCCCCTCCACAGAAACACACCTCAGTCATTCGTTGCAATGCTTAGGCGAAGCCCTGCGCCGGTAACTTCATCATCACCGTCACCACACCGTCGTGCTGACGAAACTCTCCCTCAAGCTCAGCTGGATCAAGAGTTCGAGGGACGTCACCGAGCTGAACGTGTGCAGACCGCGGAGGTGATGTACGTACGGTACTTCATCGGTTGGATCGCGAAGACGTTCGACTACATCAACCGCGTTACTTAAACGCTTCCGCTTTCGGTCTACGAGAGTACGTAGACATACTCTCCCCTCTTGTTGCTGTAACATCCTAAATTTCAATTTGGAATGTTATACATTAGATCATCAATGCATATCATATTTTATTTTGCATTTTGGTTGATCCTAGAAATTCTACGCAACTCAATGACCCACGGAGGGAGTTGGGGATTTCGTTATTTTCATATTTGAGTTTTCTCAAATTTTGAGAACAGGATCATTTGATTTTCTTTATTTTATCATCAATTATTTCTATTACAAAAATATGAGAGAGGGAATAAAATGACTTTCCCAAAATAAAGAAATATTGAGGATTTAATAATAAAATCAAATAAGTTTTTATTTCGGAGTTTTCCGGTGTTTTATTTGAATTTAGGAAAAATGTGCGTTTTTCAAAATTGCATTTAGGTCCCAAATAAATGTTCATCTTGTGCGGCTTGATTTTAGAAGCCCGCGAAAATTTATTTCGGAATTTTTGAAGTCCATTTAGTATTTCTTTTTATTTTTCTTCCGAGCGGAATAATTTAAAAAAACGAACCGACCTACGGGCCGTGTCCGACTAGGACTCCGCCCGAGGGGGCCTTTATAAGCCGGGGGAGGCCCAGCCCCAGCCTCAGCCAAACCCTAGCCGCGCCCCAGCCCCCGCGCCGCCGCCAGCCGCCGCCGCCGTCGCCTCGCCACTCGCGAGCACCGCGCGCCCTGCGCCGCCGCCCGTCGCCGCCGCCGCCCGCCGGATTTCGCCGCCGAGGTTCGCCGCTGCCTCGACTTCCGTGCCATCGTTAAAAAAAGATCGGTTTATGTCGGTTTTTTTGTTTAGGTTTTTTAAAATAGATCGGTTTTTCCAGTTTATTTAAATAGCGAGCGTTCGTCCGTTCGTTCGTTCTAGCGAGCGTTCATCGTTTTTCTTTTTCTCGGATTAAATCCGTGATTTTTCTGATCGCAATTCCTGATCCGATTTTCGTTTTAGTATAACGTTTCGCTCGTTTATCGGAATCAGGCAATTCAAGCGCCTAGAGTTTCGTCTCGAAACCCACTATCTGTTTAACCAACTTAAACAAGATTTTGCTACTGTAAAATTTTCCCTAGATCCAGATTACTAGAACGAAGTTGTTTTCTTTCGCCGTTTGACTTTCGTTGCTTCATTCGATTTGATTCTTTTTGCCAACCGGAGTTCTTAAGTTGAACCTTCTGGTTAGATCTTTTATCTGAGTTTTACCTGTGCATTAGATGAGTACTTATTGTATGCTTGTTTGTTTGTCTGCGATAGAATACCCGGAGTGCGCCGCTTGTTACTTCGAATCGTTAGGTTTCGCGGATCATCAGCAAGGCAAGTAACACTTTGATCATACCTTTTCTACTACCCAGTTTTATTGCATTAGATCAATCCTCACACATTGCATGATTAGGATCAAATTAAATTGTGGGATGGGAAGTAGATGAGGTAGTACCTAATACCTGTTTATTATCAAACCTTTGGGAGTTACTTCTACGTTTGCTTATTATGCCATGCTATGCTAGTAGACGTGGATTGGGTGAGTGATATCCATGACAGATGTGAGATTGTTAATTAATGGTTTATCTAAGGTGGCAACTTAAACGCACATCTGGGTGGATTGAGGCACCTGGGTATTCCAGGACTTGCCTGTTTTCTTTTGGACCGCCACCCAGGCTCAAAGGGATCATGAGACTATTCATACTAGAAACTTCTGTGTGCAGCCACAAGCTATTATGGGCTCTAGCATAGTTGACTAAGTCGTGCGGACTCTTACAGTGGTAGACTAGCAGATGTAGGGGATGTAGGTGGTACAGTCTACCCGATCGTAAGGTGCTAGCGCTTCTGAAAGACTATGTCTCGGTCATCCGTCTTCTCAAACACCATGTAGTGCGAGAAACCAAACGGAGGCGATCGAGTCTTGTGGGGAAAAGTGCGCAAACCTCTGCAGAGTGTAATAAACTAATCATGATTAGCCGTGTCCCCTGTTATGGACATCTTGAGTATCTAGTACCTGGATTATCATGTGAATCTCAACATGTTACTCTAAATTAATTTTGTTGGATTATGTTTAATGATGATGCTTAATTGGGATTGAGAATGCTGTCAACCATTCTCAATGTTTAACAACCACCATGATAGTAATTAAATTTATTCCTTTGTAGTAGGGAAAAATTGGCTTTTCGCAAAACAGTAACCATAGAGCTTTCCACCAGCCGAATATGCATATAGTATAGCTGTTTCATTCCATTACTCTCTATGTGTTACCTTGCCAGCATATTCCGTGTGCTGACCCATTTCGGGCTGCAACGTTAATGTTGCAGACTTTTCAGACGATGATTAAGGAGTTTTTAGGTCGTGGTTCTATACTCAGTGATGTCGTTGGAGTTCATGGACTCACTTATCTTCCAAGCCTTCCGCTGTTATCGTTATTAGATGGCCTTAAGTCATATTTATTGTAATAAGTTCTCTTATGAGACACTCGATGTAATAAGTGTGTGATTGCTACTCTGCTATAAATCCTCCGAGTACTGTGTGGTGTCAGCATTACTGATCCAGGGATGACACCGGAGCACAGAGATCGGATTGTTTGAGGTCTGGTCGCTACAGTTGCTATACATCTCCTAGATAGATCTTGCGTGATCGTCGGATTTTTTTTGAAATACCGCGTTCCCCAACAGTGGCATCCGAGCCAGGTCTATGCGTAGATGTTATATGCACGAGTAGAACACAAAGAGTTGTGGCGATAGCATGTCATACTTTGATTCGGCGGTATTGTTGGATGAAGCGGCCCCGACCGACATTACATGACCGCATTCATGAGTCTGGTTCTACCGACGTGCTTCGCACACATGTGGCTAGTGGGTGTCTGTTTCTCCAGCTTTAGTTGAATCGAGTGTGACTACGCACGGTCCTTGTTGAAGGTTAAAACATCACACTTGACAAAAAATCGTCGTGGTTTTGATGCGTAGGTAAGAACGGATTCTTGCTAGAAGCCCGTAGCAGCCACGTAAAACTTGCAACAACAAAGTAGAGGACGTCTAACTTGTTTTTGTAGGGCATGTTGTGATGTGATATGGTCAAGACGTGTTGAGATATAAATTGTTGTATAAGATGATCATGTTTTGTAGAAGTTATCAGCAACTGGCAGGAGCCATATGGTTGTCGCTTTATTGTATGAAATGCAATCGCCATGTAATTGCTTTACTTTATCACTAAGCGATAGCGATAGTCGTAGAAGCAATAGTTGGCGAGATGACAACGATGCTACGATGGTGATCAAGGTGTCAAACCGGTGACGATGGTGATCATGACGGTGCTTTGGAGATGGAGATCAAAGGCACATGATGATGATGGCCATATCATATCACTTATATTGATTGCATGTGGTGTTTATGTTGTATGCATCTTATTTTGCTTAGTATGATGGTAGCATTATAAGATGACCACTCACTAAATTTCAAGGTATAAGTGTTGTCCCTGAGTATGCACTGATGCTACAGTTCGTCGTGTCGAGACACCACGTGATGATCGGGTGTGATAAGCTCTACGTTCACATACAACGGGTGCAAGCCAATTTTGCACAAGCAGAATACTCAGGTTAAACTTGATAAGCCTAGCATATGCAGATATGGATTCAGAACATTGAGACCGAAAGGTCGAGCGTGAATCATATAGTAGATATGATCAACATAGTGATGTTCACTATTGAAAACTACTCCATCTCACGTGATGATCGGACATGGTTTAGTTGATATGGATCACGTGATCACTTAGATGATTAGAGGGATGTCTATCTAAGTGGGAGTCCTTAAGTAGTATGATTAATTGAACTTTAATTTATCATGAACTTAGTACTGATAGTATTTTGCATGTCTATGTTGTTGTAGATAAATAGCCCGTGCTACTGTTCCATTATGCGTTCCTAGAGAAATCTAAGTTGAAAGATGATGGTAGCAACTACACGGACTGGGTCCGTAACTTGAGGATTATCCTCATTGCTGCACAGAAGAATTACGTCCTAGAAGCACCTCTAGGTGCTAGGCCTGATGTAGATGCTGTTGATGACGTTAAGAGCGTTTGGCAGAGTAAAGCTGATGATTACTCGCTAGTTCGTTGTGCCATGCTTTACAGCTTAGAACCGGGACTTCAACGATGTTTTGAATGTCATGGAGCATGCGCGATGTTCCAGGAGTTGAAGTTAATATTTCAAGCAAATGCACGTAAGCCATGATGATCGACACCAGGCGGGCGCCAGCGCGCGCAGCGTCCTTGTTTCCTGTTTGGTGCAAAGGGGGCAAGTGTAGCCGCGGAGTACCGAGGCATCAGGCAAAGGTTGCCATTTTGGTGCAACAAGACCAAGACCATGGACTGCAAGACAGAGGTCATCGTGGAGCCCAAGACGGCGTCACCACCAGAGCGTTGTGTAGGTGAAGACTACTTTTGTCAGGATGGCTCGTACTAGCTGTCCCCCTTTGAATGTGCCCGCCGTTGTTGGCTCCCTTCCCGCTCAATATTTGGGAAGAGGACCAGGGCCTCTATAAATAGGACTAGCCAACACAGTAGAGAAGAAGGCTGATCAAACCCCGAGATATACACAAGTCCGAAAGCATAGGAACACCTCAACCCTAGGAGGATGTTCTTCCCCTTGTATTGTTCATCATCAGCCGAAGAGGCAATCCACCGCCACCACACTGGAGTAAGGTATTACACCACAACGGTGGCCCGAACCAGTATAAACCCCGTGTCTTTCTGTGTTGTGAGTTCGTCGAGTTTGTCCGCGAGATCTAGCGAGCTAGAGCGCAGATCAGTAGGAAGGAAAGGCTTCGCGCACACCCGAGTGTTCGAACCTTAAGGGTTAGCTGGAGCCCCACATCCGACATTTGGCGCGCCAGGTAGGGGTGCGCCGGTGCTTCTCTCCACCTACCAGGGCCCCGTGCCGCCGCACTACACTCCCATGGCAGGTGCCCCGCCACCAACCTCTGTGGTCCACACCAGCAGCAGGGAGTCTGGGTGCCGAGCCCTGGCCCCCGCTCTGCGGCGAGTGCAGTGGCCGGCTAAGTTCAGGCCGGAGATGCCGCCGCGTTACGATAGCATGGAAGACTCGGTGCTGTTCCTGCTAGCATACGAGGAGGCTGTCCTCGAAGCCGGAGGTGACGACAAGATCATGGCAAACTCCGGTGACGCCTGGGGGAACTCCGCGACCTCTTCACTGCGCGCTATGCGGTGCCGGCACACCACGCAGTCGCGGCACTGCTGGGTGGCTCCCAAGCACCTCCTTTAGATCGCCACGTCAAGCCTTTCTTCCGTCAGATTGGGGTAGCCTGCAAGCGCCCGGGGGCTCCGTCGGGTTGGGCTGTGTCGGAGGCCGACCTCACCTTTGACTCGGAAGACCACCCCAGCTCCACCGCCAGCTCAGGGATGCTCGCGATGCTCTGCACGCCCACCATTTGCAACGTGGTCGTCACCAAGACCCTCATCGACGGCGGCGCCGGCCTCAACTTGCTCTCCGTGGAATCCTTCAGCCTTCTTCAGGTGCCGCTCGAATGGCTCGGCCTCAGCAAGCCCTTCACAGGAGTGGGTGGTGGAGCTGCTCACCCTCTGGGGCAGATCCGCCTCCCTGTCACCTTTGGCACACGAGACAACTATCGCACCGAGTTGGTGGACTTTGACATCGCCCGCATCGGTCTCCCGTACAATGCCATCCTCGGGTACCCGGCTCTCGCTCAATTGGTGACTCACCTGGCCTACAACTTCATGAAGATGCCAGGGAGCAAGGGCGTCATCACCATCAAGGGGGACACTAAGGAGGCCGTGACGGCGCTCAGGCTTGCCTTCAAGACCGCGGCAGCGGTGCAGCCAGCCGGCGCCGATGCGCCCGAGGCCAAGGAGACCGCGCCCACCAAGAAAAAGTAGTTGTTCACCCAAGACAAGGAGGATACCAAGCAGGTGCCGGTCAACGAGGACGGGTCTTCAGGAGCCACCTTCACCATAGGAACCGGCCTTGACCCAGGACAAGAAGAAGCTTTGGTAAGGTTTTTGCGCGCGAACAAGGACATATTCGCGTGGGAGCCCAATCAAGTGGTAGGGGTCCTGAGAGAGGTAATCCAGCATCATCTAAGGGTGTGCCGCACCAAGCCAGAATTGATGCAGCGCAGGGTCAGGAAGGCACACCGGGGCCATCAACGGCGGAAGATCAAGCTCGGCAGGGCAACGTCGCGGAAACTCCTGAGGATGGCCAAGTCTCAGGAAACCCTCCACCTCAGGATACGCCACAATATCCACAAGACCCGAGCCTCATCGGTGTGCCAGCCCTCGCCGAGCACCCGGTGTACTTCGTCAGCACCGTACTGCGGGACGCAAGGGCACGCTACCCCATGCCGCAAATGCTCCTGCACGCACTTTTGGTGGCCTCGCGCAAGCTGCGACACTACTGCTAGGGGCACCCCATCAAGGTCGTCTCGTCTTACCCATTGGAGAGGGTACTCAGGAGCCCAAACTCAACCGGAAGGGTCGCTGAATGGAACATCGAGCTGCAAGCATTCCAGATGGAGTTCAGCACCCCCAGGGCCATCAAGGGAGCCGCGCTCGCCAATTTTGTGGCAGAATGGAAAGATGCCCCGGCTCTTGAGGAAGGAGAAGACTGGTCCACCTCCCCAGGAAGTGAGGCGCCAGACGGCCGGGTCATGTATTTTGATGGCGCCTTTGCGCACCAGGGCGCGGGGGCTGGAGCAGTGCTCATCTCGCCCACTCAGGACAAGCTTTACTACGCCGTGCAACTCTGCTTCCAGCAAGGCGAGAAGGTCTCCAACAATATCGCAGAGTACGAAGGCCTCATAGCTGGCCTAAAGGCTGCAGCGGCTATGGGGGTGAGGCACCTTACTGTCAAGGGCGACTCGCAGCTCCTCGTCAACTTGTCCAACAAAGTGTACGAGCCAAAGGACGAGCACATGGAGGCCTACCTTGCAGAGGTGCGCAAAATGGAAAAGCAGTTCGCAGGCTTGGAGCTGCAGCACGTGCCCTGGGGCACCAACAAGGAAGCCGACGACATTGCCAAGAGAGCATCCAAGCGGCAACCGCAAGAGCCCGGCGTCTTAGAAGAGCGGCTCTATAAGCCGTCAGCTATGCCACCTCTTTCAAGCACGACTCAGCCTCGGGAGGAGCTCCCACAGCCCCCTGCCACGGGAGCCCCAGCTTGCGGCCCAACCTCAGGAGCTCGGCTACTCTTGACGCTCGAGCCCCAGGAGGAGTGCTAGACCAAGGAGTTCATGGAGTACCTGATGCACGGGACACTGCCGGAGAAGGAAGAAGACACAGAGCACGTGGCCCGCCAGGCCATGGCATACTGCATTCAAGACGACGTGTTGTATAGGAAGCGGCCGAACGATGTCACGCTGCGCTGCATCTCCAGCGATCAAGGGAGGGAGCTGTTGATTGACATACACGGCGGGGACTGTGGACATCACT
Source organism: Triticum urartu (assembly GCF_003073215.2). Classification (NCBI taxonomy): domain Eukaryota; kingdom Viridiplantae; phylum Streptophyta; class Magnoliopsida; order Poales; family Poaceae; genus Triticum; species Triticum urartu. The sequence goes on along the minus strand of NC_053024.1, from coordinate 630,000,116 downwards.
CATCATCACGGACCCTCGTCGGCAAGGCCTTCCGCAGCGGATTCTATTGGCCCACAACACTCAACGATGCAGCCGAGCTGGTGAAGTCCTGCGAAGCTTACCAATTCCACGCCAAGCAAATCCAACAGCCTGCTCAGGGCCTCCAAACCATCCCGCTCACGTGGCCGTTCATGGTCTGGGGGCTAGACATCCTAGGCCCGTTCCCACGAGCGCTAGGGGGCTACCGTTATCTCTACGTCGCCATCGACAAGTTCACCAAGTGGGCGGAAGTGGAAGCCGTCCGAACCATTCCAGCCGGCTCTGCTGTCAAGTTCATCAAGGGCCTCGTGAGCCGCTTTGGGGTCCCCAACCGCATCATCACAGATAACGGCTCGCGGTTTACTAGTAACCTCTTTAAAACATACTGTGCTAACCTTGGAACACAGATCTGCTACGCTTCGGTGGCCCACCCCAGGAGCAATGGTCAGGCTGAGCACGCCAACGCTGAGGTCCTGAGGGGCGTCAAGACCAGGACCTTTAAGAAGAAGTTGGAGGCCTGCGGCAGGGGCTGGCACGACGAGCTCCAGTCCATGCTGTGGTCCATCCGCACCACCGCTACCAAGCCAACAGGCGAGACTCCGTTCTTCCTCGTCTACGGAGCTGAAGCAGTCCTCCCTCACGAGGTCAAGCATTGCTCCGCGCGGGTTCTGGCGTTCGACGAAACGCAGCAGGACACCATGCGGGGGATGGATCTCGTGCTGGGGGAGGAACGTCGTCACGAAGCTGCATTAAGGGCGGCAAGGTACCAGCAAGCGTTGCGGCGTTACCACTGCCGCAACATTCGCTCCAGGACGCTCGAGATGGGTGACCTAGTCCTGAGGCGGGTCCTCTCCAGGGAAGGGTTGCACAAGCTTTCACCCATGTGGGAGGGCCCGTTCAGGGTCGTCCACATCTCCAGGCCTGGCGCCGCGCGCTTGGAGACGCAAGAGGGACACCTATCCAAAACACCTGGAACATCCAGTACCTCCAGAAGTTCTACCCATGAAGCAAGGCCTAGAGCCTGTGAAGCAAGGCCCAGAGCCTGTGAAGCAAGGCCCAAAGCATGTGAAGCAAGGCCCAGAGCCTGTGAAGAAAGGCCCAGAGACTGTGAAAAAAGGCCCAGAGCCTGTGAAGAAAGGCCAGAGCCTGTGAAGAAGGCCCGGTGCCTGTGAAGAATCGCCGCCCGTGACACTCTCATGTAATAATGAGTTGGGGCTATACACGCCCCGGAGTCTCAGGAGTGCCAGCCTCAGGCCCTGGGGCTCCCTCCCACGCCTAGTGGATAGCACTTAGCTCCGCGCTGGTGAGAAGACTTGAAGACTAGATTAGGTGTCGGACGCGGCTTTTCATTTGCTTTCTGTAGTTGGCTTGCTTCTCCTTATTCAAGTTTGCCTTTGGCATTCCTTACTGATTTGGTTCCTTCGCCCTTTACCGCGTTTTTCGGCTCTGGTTTGCTCATGATCTCTCTCTCGCATACCTCGCGAGGGGGCTAGGCAGGTGCCCTCGCGAGCATTTTTCTTCTCTCTGCCTTCTCGCGAGTCACCCTCGTTCGAGCCTGGAAGCTACCGCATCTCTCCTAATCCATGCCCCTCGGGTACCGCGATGCAAAGCGCCAAGTCAAGGTTTGGGTGAACGGCAAATCCTCTAGCGCACCCCCTAACAAATTTTTTGCAGTTTCTGAGCAAACGCAGTCATCTCGTGAAGGAAAGGGCGTCCCAAACGCGCCAGGTTAGGTTATCTTTGTGCAAAATAACAACACGGCATGGGAATAACACGCACGTTGCATTAACCAAGAACCACATTTCGATACACGCCCCTCTGCGCCCATACTGGTTTCATTTTCTGATGCGGGAAAAAAAGGAAAAAGCTAAACAAAGCGGCATTTCAGCAATCCGTGGAGGCAGGCCCTTAGCGACGCCCCGAGCCTAGCCAGACCCCTCCTCGCGCTTCACGGAGACGCGGTGACGAAATGACCCGCTGCCTCCTTCGAAGCGGGCACGGCGGCTGGTCGTAGCCACCGCTGCTGGAGCTGTCACTGGAGGAAGAGCCGCCATAGCTGGAAGAGACGCGGTCGCCGCCGAGGGCAGGCTCGCCCTCATCCTCGTCACAACCGTCACCAAGGCCGAGCACCTCCTCACCGTTGTTCGTCTCGAGGCAGCACCTGGCGCGGCGACAATCTTCCCCGAACACCCTCACATAGAGGGTCGACTAACCGTCATACTTCAAGTGGAGTGTGCACCGCCTGCCCAGGCCGGTCTGCCAGCCGCGGGCTAGGGCTATGTTGCCTGTAGCAGAAGTCTCGACCGCGACCCTGGAGGCCTTGCTGCAGCAACCATCCGCCTGCAACCAGAGCCCGCCTAGACCAGGGGCCGGCAGTTCATCGACAAGGAAGCGCGGAAGCTGGAGCCAGTTGCTGGCCGGGTTCTCCGACCAGACAACAAACTCCAGCGACACCTCCGCTGAATGGAAGAGCGGGCGGGGAGGCCGCACCACCAACACGCACCTCCCCTCATCAACTGGACCGCCATGGTTGGGACGGTCCCCTCCACGTGCCGCGGCGCCGCCTCGATGGTGGGCCACGGCGGGGGTCGCAGCGTGCTTGCGCGGACGGCCGCGACCGCGCTTGGGTGCCGGAGAACCGGGGCCCTCGCGAGGGGCCTTCCCCTTCTCGGCGGCAGAGAACTTCCTTTGTGGCGCCATCGGTGGCACTGCAAGCAATGAAGCAAATAAGAAGCGAGCAAGCGAGGAAGAGATGGGCAACGGGGGCTCCGCCCCCTCCCCATTTATAACAAGAGAAGGCCAACCGGCGTCACCCACGATCGTAGGTAATGATGATTTCCCTTGCATGTCGCAGGGACTTGTCAAGTCGTGCAGTCATCGAGGCAGCATGGGGAAGCAGAGACGCCCATGTCCAATCAACCGCCACTCGTCAACCGAAGCTGCAGGATTTTGGGGCCCGCGGTGCTCCGAACTTGACCCTTGGCTTCGCCACGAAGCCAAGCCCGAGCGCACCTTGGGCCCGGGGGCTACTGTCGGCGTTCTGGGAACGGGTGTCCCCAGACCCGCCTGCCTGGGGCCCACGGCGTGGCCAAGCAGCAGGCCGTACGGCCCATCTTCACCAACAAAGCATCCAAGACCCTCGCAAGGGTCCAAGCCTCGCGAGGTGGACGACGAGAGACCTCCTCCCGAGCAGTCTAGTCAGGAAGGCTCGCGAGGGGTGGAGATATCAAGGCAGGGCAATCCTCACGAGGCTCTCGTGACGTAAGCCATGACGATCGACACCAGGAGGGCGCCAGCGCGTGCAGCGTCCTTGTTTCCTCTTTGGGGCAAAGGGGGCAAGCGCAGCCGCAGAGTACCGAGGCATCAGGCAAAGGTTGCCATTTCGGTGCAACAAGACCAAGACCATGGACTGCAAGACGGAGGTCATCGTGGAGCCCAAGACGGCGACACCACCAGAGCGTTGTGGAGGCGAAGACTACTTTTGTCAGGATGGCTCGTACTAGCTGTCCCCCTTTGAATTTGCCCGCCGTTGTTGGCTCCCTTCCCGCTTGATATTTAGGAAGAGGGTTGGGGCCTCTATAAATAGAGCTAGCCACCACAGTAGAGAAGAAGGATGATCAAACCCCGAGATACACACAAGTCCGAAAGCACAAGAACACATCAACCTCAGGAGGTTGTTCTTCCCGTTGTATTGTTCATCATCAGCCCAAGAGGCAATCCACCACCACCACACCGGAGTAGGGTATTACACCACAATGGTGGCCCGAACCAGTATAAATGCCGTGTCTTTCTATGTTGTGAGTTCGTCGAGTTCGTCTGCGAGATCTAGCGAGCTAGAGCGGAGATCGGTAGGAGGGAAAGGCTTCGCGCGCACCCTAGTGTTCGAACCTTAAGGGTTAGCTAGAGCCCCACATCCTAAACCCTCCACCATAATCCACCTCGATCATATCGTAGCGGTGCTTAGGCGAAGCCCTGCGTCGGTAGCATCATCATCACCGTCATCACGCCGTCGTGCTGACGGAACTCTCCCTCGAAGCTCTGCTGGATCGGAGTTTGTGGGACGTCATCGAGCTGAACGTGTGCTGAACTCGGAGGTGTCGTACGTTCGGTACTTGGATCGGTCGGATCGTGAAGACGTACGACTACATCAACCGCGTTGTGCTAACGCTTCCGCTTTCGGTCTACGAGGGTACATGGACACACTCTCCCCTCTCATTGCTACGCATCACCATGATCTTGCGTGTGCGTAGGAAATTTTTTGAAATTACTACATTCTCCAACAAACCAACACAGTGCTCAAGACGTAGCAAGAAGGATTTCTGGCGCCGTTGCCGGGGAGATCTACGCCAATTCAAGACATACCAAGTACCCATCACAACTCTTACCCTTCGCATTACATTATTTTCCATTTGCCTCTCGTTTTCCTCTCCCCCACTTCACCCTTGCCGTTTTATTCGCCCTTCTTCTGTTCGTCTTTCCATTTGCTTTGATGTCTTACTTGGCTCATTTGCTCGTTTGGTTGTAATAGTTGTTTATTTGTTGCTAAACAGAGAACCTAAGATCTATGGATCCTCATCCGCTTGCTAATCTTTTTAAGAGATCCAATTATGATGAACCAATTGCTAGTGAGTTTTGTGCACTAGATTATCTTTATGAAGTTTTGCTTGAAATTAGTGAATATGAAAACTGTGATGAAGTACTTTATGGAGTGATTCATGATGGATCTTTGAATAGAAAACATGATTGCAATGATGATAGTATAAATTTTATTAATGTTAATTGTGCTTATAATATGCAAAACCCTAAGGTTGGGGATGCTAGTTTTGCTATGTCTACTACTTGTTGCAATGATCATGATGGGGGTGATTCTTCTTATGATCTTGAAAATTTATGTAAGCCCCATGATGAATATGAGATTGACTATAATGTTTGCAATAATATTCAAAGTGGGTTTGGAAGAGTGTCAACTTTAGATCCCACATATTTGGAGAATGTTCAATCTTATGAAGTTTTTGATAGAAGTGGGTTTAGAGAGGTCATGACTTTAGTTAATGTTAATCCCTCTATTTTGGAAGAGTATCAACTTTGCATACATGTCGATCGTGTTAGGAATATGTTTTGTGATAGCTATATTGTTGAATTTGCTTATGATCCTACATGTAATTATTATGAGAGAGGAAAATATGGTTGTAGAAATTTTCATGTTACTAAATCACCTGTCGTTATATTGAGATTGCTACTGTTTCTTTCGGCTTCCTTGCATATGCTAGTTTTTGCTTGCCTTGATAATTTGTTTTCCTATAAGATGCATATGCATAGGAAGTATGTTAGACTTATATGTGTTTGTCACGTGTTTTATGATGCTCTCTTTGTGCTTCAATTCTTGTCTTTCATGTGAGCATCGTTGAAATCTTATGCCTAGCTATAAGGCTTTAAAGAAAAGCGCTTGTTGGGAGACAACCCAGTATTTTCCTAGCTGTTATTCAATGAATAATTTATCTAGCCTCTGTTTTGGTTGTGTTTTTTGTTTTTAATTAGTGTTTGTGCCAAGTAGAACCATTGGGAAGACTTGGGGAAAGTCTTTTTGATCTTGCTGTAAAAAACAGAAACTTTAGCGCTCACGAGAATTGCTGCCATTTTTTATTGGAGAGTGATATTTAGTTAATTATTTTTGAATATGATTAATAGATAAATTCCTCACGTCCAGAAATTCATTTTAGAATTTTTGGGGTTCCAGAAGTTTGCGTTAGTTACAGATTACTACAGACTGTTCTGTTTTTGACAGATTCTGTTTTTCGTGTGTTGTTTGCTTATTTTAATGAATCTATGGCTAGTAAAAGAGTTTATAAACCATAGAGAAGTTGGAATACAGTAGGTTTAGCACCAATATAAATAAAGAATGAGTTCATTACAGTACCTTGAAGTGGAGTTTTGTTTTCTTTCGCTAACGGAGCTCACAAGATTTTTCTGTTAAGTTTTGTGTTGTGAAGTTTTCAAGTTTTGGGTAAAGATTTGATGGATTATGGAACAAGGAGTGGAAAGAGCCTAAGCTTGGGGATTCCCATGGCACCCCAAGGTAAAATACAAGGACACAAAAAATCCTAAGCTTGGGGATTCCCCGGAAGGCATCCCCTCTTTTGTCTTCGTTCATCGGTAAGTTTACTTGGAGCTATATTTTTATTCACCACATGATATGTGTTTTGGTTGGAGCGTCTTGTATGATTTGAGTCTTTGATTTTTAGTTTACCATGACCATACTTTCTGTACACACCTTTTGAGAGAGACACACATGAATTAGAATTTATTAGAATACTCTATGTGCTTCACTTATATCTTTTGAGCTATATAGTTTTTGCTCTAGTGCTTCACTTATATCTTTTAGAGCACGGTGGTGATTTTATTTTATGTAAATAATTTATCTCTCATGCTTCACTTATATTTTTGAGAGTCCTTAAGAACAACATGGCAATTTGCTTTTAGGCATAATAAAAACTTCCATATAAGTGCATTGAATACTAAGAGAAGTTTGATACTTGATGATTGTTTTGAGATATGGAGATGGTGATATTAGAGTCATGCTAGTTGAGTAGTTGTGAATTTGAGAAATACTTGTGTTGAATTTTGTGATTCCCGTAGAATGCACGTATGGTGAACCGTTATGTGATGAAGTCGGAGTATGATTTTTTTATTGATTGCCTTCCTTATGAGTGGCGGTCTAGGACGAGCGATGGTCTTTTCCTACCAATCTATCCCCCTAGCAGCATGCACGTAGTAATTTGTTTCGATAGCTAATAGATTTTTGCAATAAGTATGTGAGTTCTTTATGACTAATGTTGAGTCCATGGATTATACGCACCCTCACCCTTCCACAATTGCTAGCCTCTCTAGTACCGCGCAACTTTCGCCGGTACCATAAACCCACCATATACCTTCCTCAAAACAGCCACCATACCTACCTATTATGGCATTGCCATAGCCATTCCGAGATATACTGCCATGCAACTTTCCCCCGTTCCGTCTGTTATGACATGCTTCATCATTGTCATATTGCTTTGCATGATCATGTAGTTGACATCGTATTTGTGGCAAAGCCGCCGTTCATAATTTTTTCATACATGTCACTCTTGATTCGTTGCATATCCCGGTACACCGCCAGAGGCATTCACATAGAGTCATATCTTGTTCTAAGTATTGAGTTGTAATTCTTGAGTTGTAAGTAAAAAGAAGTGTGATGATCATCATTACTAGAGCATTGTCCCAGTGAGGAAAGGATGATGGAGACTATGGTTCCCCCACAAGTCGCGATGACACTCCGGACGAAAAAAAATAAAAAAAAGGCCAAAAAGAAAAAAAGAAGAAGGCCCAAATAAAAAAATAAAAAATGAAATGAGAGAAAAAGAGAGAAGGGACATTGTTACTATCCATTTTCTACACTTGTGCTTCAAAGTAGCATCATGATCTTCATGATAGAGAGTCTCTTACGTTGTCACTTTCATAAACTAGTGGGAATTTTACATTATAGAACTTGGCTTGTATATTCCAATGATGGGCTTCCTCAAATTGCCCTAGGTCTTCGTGAGAAAGCAAGTTGGATGCACACCCACTTAGTTTCTTTTGTTGAGCTTTCATACACTTATAGCTCTAGTGCATCCGTTGCATGGCAATCCCTACTCACTCACATTGATATCTATTAATGGGCATCTCCATAACCCATTGATACGTCTAGTTGATGTGAGACTATCTTCTCCTTTTTTTGTCTTCTCCACAACCACCATTCTATTCCATCACAGTGCTATATCCATGGCTCACGCTCGTATATTGCGTGAAGATTGAAAAAGTTTGAGAACATCAAAAGTATGAAACAATTTCTTGGCTTGTCATCGGGGTTGTGCATGACTTAATATTTTGTGTGATGAAGATAGAGCATAGCCAGACTATATGATTTAGTAGGGATAACTTTCTTTAGCCATGTTATTTTGAGAAGACATGATTGCTTAGTTAGTATGCTTGAAGTATTATTATTGCTATGTCAATATTAAAATTTTATCTTGAATCTTTCGGATCTGAACATTCATGCCACAATAAAGAAAAAATACATTGATAAATATGTCAGGAAGCATTCCACATCAAAAAGTTTGTTTTTATCATTTACCTACTCGAGGACGAGCAGGAATTAAGCTTGGGGATGTTGATACGTCTCCAACGTATTTATAATTTTTTATTGTTCCATGCTATTATATTATCTATTTTGGATGTTAATGGGCTTATTTTTACACTTTTATATTATTTTTGGGACTAACCTATTAACCGGAGGCCCAGCCCAAATTGCTGTTTTTTTGCCTATTTTAGAGTTTCGCCGAAAAGGAATATCAAACGAAGTCCAAATGGAATGAAACCTTCGGGAACATGATTTTTGGAAAAAACGTGATCCAGAGGACTTGGAGTGGATTTCAAGAAATCAACGAGGCGGCCACGAGGCAGGGGGCGCGCCTACCCCCCTGGGCGCGCCCTCCAACCTCGTGGGCCCCTCGTTGCTCCACCGACCTACTTCCTCCTATATATATCCATATACACCGCAAATGTATAGGAGCACCACAAAAACCTAATTCCACCTCCGCAACCTTCTGTACCCAAGAGATCCCATCTTGGGGCCTTTTCCGGAGCTCCGCCGGAGGGGGCATTGATCACGGAGGGCCTCTACATCAACTCCATGGCCTCTCCGATGATGTGTGAGTAGTTTACTTTGGACCTTCGGGTCCATAGCTAGTAGCTAGATGGCTTATTCTCTCTCTTTGGATCTCAATACAAAGTTCTCCTCGATTCTCTTGGAGATCTATTCGATGTAATCTTATTTTGCGGTGTGTTTGTCGAGATCCGATGAATTGTGGGTTTATGATCAAGTTTATCTATGAACAATATTTGAATCTTCTCTGAATTCTTTTATGTTTGATTGGTTTATCTTTGCAAGTCTCTTCGAATTATCAGTTTGGCTTGGCCTACTAGATTGATCTTTCTTGCAATGGGAGAAGTGCTTAGCTTTGGGTTCAATCTTGCGGTGATCGATCCCAGTGACAGAAGGGAACCGACACGTATTGTATTGTTGCCATCGAGGATAAAAAGATGGGGTTTACATCATATTGCATGAGTTTATCCCTCTACATCATGTCATCTTGCTTAAGGCGTTACTCTGTTCTTATGAACTTAATACTCTAGATGCATGCTGGATAGCAGTCGATGTGTGGAGTAATAGTAGTAGATGTAGGCAGGAGTCGGTCTACTTGTCACGGACGTGATGCATATATACATGTTCATACCTAGATATTCTCATAATTATTCTCTTTTCTATCAATTGTTCGACAGTAATTTGTTCACCCGCCGTAATACTTATGCTATCTTGAGAGAAGCCACTAGTGAAACCTATGGCCCCCGGGTCTATTTTCCATCATACAAGTTTCCAATCTACTTTATTTTGCTATCTTTTACTTTCAATCTATATCATAAAAATACCAAAAATATTTATCTTATTATTATCATCTCTATCAGATCTCACTCTTGCAAGTGGCCGTGAAGGGATTGACAACCCCTTTATCGCGTTGGTTGCGAGGTTCTTATTTGTGTGTGTAGGTACGAGGTGACTCGCGCGTGGTCTCCTACTGGATAGATACCTTGGTTCTCAAAACTGAGGGAAATACTTACGTTGCTTTACTGCACCACCCACCACCACCACCTCTAGTTGACAACTTATCCCGTTTTCTGAGGTTGAATCCGCCGGTGTTCTCTAGTAGCACCGAGCCGATAGTTGCTCATGACTGGATCCACATGATTGGAAGGGTGCTGACCACTGTAGGTTGCATAGATGCTGAGAAGGTGTGCTTTGCCGCACATCAACTGGATGGACCCGCAGCCTCATTGCAGGAGAATTACACAACCACTTTCCCCATAGCCAATGTCACTTGGGATCAATTCCAGCAAGCATTCCGCACTGCACATGTCTCAACCGGAGCTATGAGCATGAAGAAGCATGAGTTTCGCAGCTTACGCTAGGGAAACCGTATTGTGGGGCACTACATGGATGAGTTTAGTAAGTTAGCTCGCTATGCCCCAAATGATGTGGCCACAGATGCCGCGAAGCAGGAGAAGTTTATGGAAGGGCTAAATGATGAGCTGAGTATGCAGTTGATGGTGGCAACATTCACTAACTACCAGGAGTTGGTAGACAGGGTTGTTATGATTGAAGGCAAGCAACAGCAAATAGAGAGCTGCAAAAGGAAGTATGGGAAGGGGAAGTACAACTCTAGAGCTCAGCAGAAGCCTCGTTTTACCCCAAACTCAGGAGGACATACCCATCATAACCATGGAGGCCACACTCACAATGGGGGAAGTTTGCATAACCACAATGGGGCTAAGAATGGAAATGGGAAGGGAGGAAACAACAATCAGAACCGTTCCAACCCAGCAACACCCGCTAAGAAGGATCTAAGTCATGTCACCTTTTACAAGTGCAGGAAGACTGACCACTATGCCAATGAGTGTTCTGAGTTGAAGAATGGTAATGGGAATGGAAGTTCTAGGAAGAAGCCCAACCCTTTCACCAGAGGAAAGGTGAACCACGTTAACATGGAGGAAGTTGAAGAGCAGCCGGATGCAGTTATCGGTAGGTTTTTGATTAAGTCATTTACTGCTACTGTTCTTTTTGATACTGGTGCATCACATTCATACATATCGAGGGGATTTGTGGATAAGTTTAAGTTGCCCACCAAAGCCCTTAAGACACCTATGTTAGTAAGCTCTCATGGAGCGGAGTATATGGCAAGCAGAGGATGTTTTCAGATGCCATTGACCATAGGTAGGCATGTTTTCCCCTCAGACCTAATCATTTTGGAGTCATAAGGATTGGATGTGATACTAGGCATCGATTGGCTACCGATGTATGGAGGAAATATTGATTGTTCTAGTAAGACAATTCTCCTCACCACCCAGAGGGTAAACGGATCAAGTATGTGTCTAGGCATGCGCCAAGGAAGACTCAAGTAAATTCACTCTCGGGAGTTGTTCAGGAAGAAGTGCCTGTTCTGAAGGATTACCCAGATGTATTTCTAGAGGAATTGCCAGGCATGCCACCAGATCGAGATATAGAATTTTTGATAGAGTTGTTGCCAGGCACCGGACCAATATCGAAGAGACCGTATCGGATGTCCGCAAATGATCTGGATGAAATTAAGAAGCAGATTAAGCAGTTATTGGAGAAAGGTTATATTCGACCCAGTTCATCACCGTGGGGAGCCCCAGTGCTCTTAGTTGAGAAGGAGGATGGATATTTGAGAATGGTTGTTGATTATCGGGCATTGAACGAAGTGATGATCAAGAACAAGTACCCACTACCGATGATCAAAGATTTTTTTGACCAGCTACAGGGAGCCAAAGTATTCTCCAAGATCGATCTTCGATCAGGATACCACCAGTTGAAGATCCAAGAACAGGATATACCGAAGACAGCTTTTACCACAAGGTATGGGCTATATGAGTACACGATCATGTCTTTTGGATTCACTAACACCCCTGCCTATTTTATGAGTATGATGAATAAGGTGTTCATGGAGTTCTTGGATAATTTTGTTGTAGTGTTCATTGATGACAGATTGGTGTACTTGGAGAATGAAGAGGAACCCAAGGAACATTTTCTATTAGTTCTCGAGAAACTCAGGGAACATCAGCTATATGCCAAGTTTAGCAAGTGTGAATTTTGGTTGAAGGAAGTTGGATTTCTTGGACATGTTATATCAGGAGAAGGTATAGCAGTCGACCCTACCAAGGTTCAGTTTGTCACTGAGTGGCTGGCACCCACCTCAGTTGGAGAGATCCGCAGTTTTCTGGGCGACTCACATGATACTATAGGAGGTTCATTGAGAATTTTTCCAAGATTGCGAAACCCATGATAGAGTTATTGAAGAAGGACACCAAGTTCAAATGGACCGAAGAATGTGAGGCCAGTTTTCAGGAGTTGAGGAAACATTTGGTTACAGCTGCAGTGTTGATTCTTCCGGATATACCCAAGTATTTCCAAGTGTATTGCGACACTTCTCGCTTGGGACTTGGAGGTGTACTTATGCAAGACGGAAGATTTGTTTCATATGCCTCAAGTCAGCTTCGACCTCATGAGTTGAATTATGCCACACATGATTTGGAGTTAGCAGCCGTAATGCATGCACTCAAAACCTGAAGACATTTTCTTATTGGAAACCGTTGTGATGTATACACGGATCACAAGAGTTTGAAGTATATTTTCACACAGAAGGAGTTGAATCTCAGGCAGAGGAGACGGTTGGAGCTCATAAAGGATTGCGATATGAAGCTACATTATCATCCAGGAAAGGCCAATGTCGTAGCACACGCTTTGAGCCGCAAGAGTTATGTCAATACCCACGTAAGTGGAGGATCACTGCAGGAGTTAGTCGACGATCTCAAGGAACTTCATTTGGAGATAGTTCCAAGAGGATTTGTTGCAGCAATGGAGGTTCAGTATACGTTATTGGGAAAGATTCGAGAAGCTCAGAAGGATGATAAGGAAATTGCTGAGATAAAGGAGAAGATGAGCAAAGGAAAGGCCAAAAGTTTTCGTGACGATGAGCACAAAACTTTATGGTTTGGGGATAGTATTTATGTGCCCAATGACCCAGAGATCAGGAAGTTAATACTTCAGGAAGCTCGTGACTCACCATACTCGATTCACCCCGAAAACACCAAGATTTATTTGGATTTGAAGGAATGTTTCTGATGGAAAGGAATGAAGAAGGATATTGCCGAGTATGTAGCCGTATGTGATGTATGTCAAAGAGTTAAGGCAGAACACCAGAAGCCAGCAGGATTACTTCAGCCTATGCTGATACCCGAATGGAAGTGGGATAAGCTTGGCATGGATTTCATCACCGGATTACCCAGGACCCGATCAGGATATGATTCTAGCTGGGTAGTAGTTGATCGCTTGACCAAAGTGGCTCACTTTATCCCCGTGAAAACCACTTATACGAGCACGAAGTTGGCCAAGATATCTATGACCAGGATCATATGTCTGCATGGAGTTCTGAGGACCATCGTATCAGATAGAGGAACACAGTTTACCTCGAAGTTTTGGAATCAGTTGCACCAGACTTTGGGTACTAGGCTAAAGTTCTGTACAGCTTTTCACCCGCAGACATATGGATAGACCGAGAGAGTCAACCAGATTCCGGAGGACATGTTTAGAGCTTGTGCGCTAGATTATGGATCTAGTTGGGATGATAATTTGCCTTACGCAAAGTTCTCATAAACAACAGTTATCAGGCCAGTTTGAAGATGGCCCCTTTCGAAGCTTTGTATGGAAGGAGGTGCAAGACACCATTGATGTGGGATGAAGTCAGAAACCGTGAGTTGTTCGGACCAGATTTAATCAAGGAGTCTGAAGAGAAGGTTAAGTTAATTCGCGATAGAGTATACACTGAAGGTAGCTCAGTCCAGGCAGAAGAGTCATGCCGATACTAAACGCAAGGAGGTAGTCTATGAAATTGGAGATAGAGCATATCTTCGTGTGTCACCACTGTGAGGAGTTAAACGATTTGGAGTTAAAGAAAAGTTAGCCCCAAGATTTGTAGGACCATATCGAGTTTTGGAACGTATGAGAGAAATGGCCTACAAGTTGGAGTTACCCGAAGGATTGTCGGGAGTTCATGATGTGTTTCACGTCTCCCAGTTGAAGAAGTGCCATGCAGAGATGGCCGATATTCCTCAGAGATACAGTGCCCCTGGAAGCAATTCAGTTGGAGAGTGACCTAACTTACAAGGAGAAGCCCACCAGGATTCTCGAGTTTGCCAGCTGAGTTACACGCAGCAAGGTTATCAAGTTTTGCAAAGTTTAGTGGAGCCACCATACCGAGGAGGAAGCCATCTGGGAGTGAGAGGAAGACCTACGGAAAGACCATCCACACCTATTTTCTAGCCAACCTGAATCTCGAGACGAGATTCATCTTAAGGGGGGTAGGTTTGTAACATCCCAATTTTCAATTTGAATGTTATACATAGGACACCATATGCATATCATATTTTTATTTGCATTTGGTTGTGATCCTAGAAATCTTAAGCAACTCAAGGACCCAAGGAGAGAGTTGGAGGTTTCACAAATTTTCCTATTTGAATTTATTTTCAAATTTGAAAATAGGATAAATTTGATTTTATAATTTCTCTCCAATTTTTTCCAATTACAAAAATAAATGAGAGAAGATAAAATGACTTCTTCAAAAAGATAGAAATATTGGAGAAGAAATTTTAAAATCAAATTATTATTTTGTTCGTATTTCATTTGCTATTTTATTTGAATTAGAGAAAAACTTGCATTTTTGAAAAATGCATTTTTAGGCCAGAAAAATGTTCATCTTGTCCTAAATATTAGGTTTGGACGGTGAAAATTGTTTCTGGTATTTTTAGAATTTTTTATATTTTATTAGGATTTTTGTTCGCGGCGAAACCTATGTCAAAAAAAAATTCCGTCAGACCGACTCCGCCTTCCTCCACACGCACGCGCCACCGTGGCCGAGCCAGAGTCCGGCTCCGACTCCACTGGCCTCCTTGCTCCCTTCCCCAAGCCAGCTCGCTTCCCCTCTTTATAAGCGCCGACGCCCCCCTCTCACCTCACCTCACCTCGCCTCCCGCCGCCGCCGCCGCCTGCAGCCGCCCGCGTCGCACCCCGTCGCCCGTGCCGCCGCCCAGCACTACCACCCTCCTCGCCGCCACCTCCCGCCAAACTCACCGGAGACGCCACCGCCTCTCGCCGGTTTTCGTCGGTTTATTAGGTAAAAACCTAGGTTGCTTTTTTAGGGTTTCATCGGTTAGTTTCGGTTTTTTGTTTTTATTTTCGGTTCGACCTAATTAGTGAACGTTCACCCAATCCTCTCTGTTAACGAACGAATTCGCTCGTTAGCCCCTGTTAGCGGACGTTCGTCCGATAGTCTTTTCTTTTTAATTTTAATTTTTGGCCAGGGACCTATCTGCGAATACTTTTCTCACAATTTGTCCCTGAACTTCAAACCCGTTACTTTTTGCTCGTTTATCCAAATGCAGTGAAACCAATGCCAAAATATTCGTCTTGTTCCCCTCTTTCCAGATAATCAATCTGAACATGGTTTTGATAATTAAAAATTTGGTTTCAAGAAAATTTGAATTTGAATTTCTTTTGATCATAGTTTGAGTTTCGTAACTCTGATTTGATTGATTCTTTTTGCAAATCAAAGCTCTTCACTTGAACTTTCAGTTTGGATCTTTTCTCTTGAGTTTTAACCTTGCCTCTTTTTCTTGAGTGCTTATGTATGCTATTGTTTGTTCACGATAGTGTTTCCGGAGTGCGAGGCTTGCTACTACGAATCTCTAGGGTTTTCTGATCGTCGGCAAGGCAAGTAACACTTTGATCATATTCCCTTTAATATCCAGTTTTTATGCATTAGTTTCAACCCTCAAACATTGCATGATTAGGACTTGTTTAGCATGTGGGTTTTGGGAAGTAGTTGATGAGGTAGGAACCTATTGCCCTTTTTATATCAAACCCTGGGAGTTACTATGTTATGCTTATACTGCTATGCTATGCTCGTAGACGTAGATTGGGTTTTGAGAGAATTCATGAAAGTTGTGAGAGTTATTGTTTACTAAGGTTTAACTTAAGGTGGCTACTTTAATACACATATGGGTGGATTGGTTTGTGGGCTCCTGGGGAATCCAGTGCTGTCCAAGGAGATCCTGGGGCATCCGTGTGATCATCCTATGGTTTGCCACCCAGGCTCAAAGGGATCATGACATTATTCATGCTAGACACTTCCTTGTGCATCCACATGCCACTATCGGCTCTGGCATAGTTGAGTAAGTTGTGGGAATCCTTTCCATGATGGGCTAGCAGATGTAGGGGATTGTAGGTGTACCGGCATATCTATCGGTTAAGGGGGCCTCTTGGAAAAGACTGTGTCTCGGTCATCTGTTTCTCAAACACCATGAAGTGCGAGAAATCCAATGGAGGAGATCGAGTCTTGTGGGGAAAAATGCGCAAACCTCTGCAGAGTGTACAAACTAATCATGA